>NC_090783.1:15807500-15992500 GCF_040054535.1 Antennarius striatus | reverse complement strand
GCCAGGTCCTTGACAAAGAGCAGATCCACTATGTTTGACCTCTCGCCCTGATAGACCGGGATGCGCGTGTAGCCGCTCTTCATGATCTCAGACATGGTGTTGAAGTCCAGGGTGGCATCCTCTGGGATCATGAAGCAATCTCTCAACGGCGTCATCACGTCCTCCACCGTCTTAGTCCTCAGTTCCAGAGCGCCCTGGATGATGTTCAGCTCCTCCTTCACCAGGTCATTGTAGGGATCCGTGACGCGCAGCATCTCCAGGAGCTTCTCCCGGTTGTACACGGTTCCTATCTCCTGACCCAGAAGGTAGTCCAGCAGCTTGCTTACCGGGTAGGAAGCGGGGAAGGTGAGCAACATGAAGAACTTGGTGAGGAAGATGGTGTTCGCACCCACGGCGAGGCCGTGTCTGGAGCAGATGGCCTGGGGCACGATCTCACCAAAAATGACTATTCCGATGGTGGACATGACCACCGCGATCAGCCCCGAACCGGCGATGTCATCCAGCAGGATGGTGAGGGTGGTGTTCACCAGGACGTTCCCGAGCAGAAGCGAGCAAAGCAAGTAATTCCCTTGGCTCCTGACCGGCTCGATTTTTTTGGCGTAATTCTTCTCCTTCTCTGTACCACAGTTCTGGACGATCTGCAGCTCCATGGGGTCCAGAGCCATGAGCCCCAGGTTCAAGCCGCTGAACATCCCAGACAGGCAGAGCAACATGGAGATGAAGATGACCTGGAGCCAGAAAGGCAACAGAAACTTTTTCTCCTCCACCACGATCACTTTGGTGTCATCCCCGTCGTGGTAGATCCAGGTGTTCTCCGTCCACGGGTCGTGCATCCCGGGCGCGGCCGGCGTGGCGGTGGCGATGCACAGATAGTAGGCTTTGCTCCTCTCGGTCTTCCGTAGAGGTTTGACCTCGATCTCCACGATCCCAGACGTCTTTCGATTCAGGATGATGTCGGGCAGGATGATGATATCCGAAGTTCTGATGCCGCAGGGATGCAAGCCGGACGCGTCCTCCTGGCTCTGGTTGTCCCCCGAGGAGCTATCAAAGCCCCCCAGCGTCCGGCTCCGCTCGTGTTCAGTGAAAGCGATCTTGGACCACGTCTCGTTGTTGATGTTCTGCCCGTACACCCTCAGCTTCACCCGGGAGCGCTCGCTCACCCGCAGGTAGCCCTTATCCATGAAGGAAATGTCGTCCGTGTCCTCCAGCCGGAGCCCGATGATGACGGTCTCCTCCGTGCCCTCCTTGCCACTTGTCGGGGTGACACAACAGCAAGTGACAGTTAAGAAAATCATCGCCAAAGCTCGGACCCGGTTTACTGACGCCATTTTTGCAACCATTGGCGCTTGAGATAACGGCTCTGCCATGTTGACAACCGGGCTCCTGAATGAAAAGGGATGTTAAAAATCAGAGCCAGGCGGAGTCCGGCTTCATCTCCACCGACGGGCGCATCGGGACCCACTCGTTCCCACTACGTGTCCGACACTGATGACTTGAGAGCGCAGGCTTACGGGCCAACTCGTGCCTCCCCTGACTTTCTTGAGACGGGCGACGGTGTCGGCCAATCAGGAGGAGGCCTTGACCGAAGGGCGGGGCGTCCGCAGCCTCCTCGGCAAATCAAATTCCAAAACAAGTGCACCTCATGTTATGAGACGGAGAAGTCCGTCTACTCGTGACTTTTCAATTTTTTTAAAAAACACATATCCAACGACAGGAGACAAATATTGTCGATCAGTTAACTTCATCTGGAGGAAAAACACAATAAGTTATCAATTCTGGTATAAAAGCATCACAATATGAATGAAATCAATACCGGATATTGTTATTGATACAATGAAGCTGTCAGAGGTGTTAAGTTTTTTGAGGTACTTCATTGATGACAAATCGATCCATACCGTTCATGTGAGGCCAAACAGAGGCCCAAAACCAGTCTTACAGTAGTGATGCTAAAATAATCCTTTAAAATGTAAATTAAAAATAAATAAATTCATGTGGCGTTTAGTTACAGGTTAGGGACCTATTGAGGAAGTATTAGCAACAGATACACCAAAGTTGACTTCTGAAGTTGTCTAAACTGACATTTTAAAGGGCACAGGTTTGATTTTTATAAATATAAACACATTTTGAGGCCTTCGAGTCATCTTTGGAAACCACAAAGATGCAACCTTCAGTTTCAAAGCAATCAAAACACAAAATGCCAATTTTCAATAGACTCTACAGCCTCCATTCATTTCATGACTCATTCTTGATGCAAAAGCTCCTCATGCATTACTGGTGCAAAGAACCCACAATCAAATATGTGCTAGAATGAAAATGAATGTCTGGAATGAAAAAGGACACGTAACTGCTAGCCAAGATTTATTGTCCAGTCTCAGAAACATCACATTGAAAGTTACATAATAATTGATGGCACTGTGAAGCTAACACTAATGCAAACTCTGACAAGTCAACAAATTAAAGACAATTACAATCAAACTACTGTCATTTCTGAAGCAACAGTGGGAAAAGCCCTGCTGAAGTTGTTTAAGTCACAATTACGTCTCATAAGTATTTTGCTACCTTCAATTACAGGTTATGTACATGTATTAAAATTCTTTGTATTCAGATTTTGCCTTCATACATCAGACAAACTGTGAATACACATTTTAAATGTTAATAAGGAAAGAAGGTGTAGTAACAAAAGTTAATTTCAACTATGTTATGACGCTGGGCCTCAGTTCCTCAGCACTCTTCCCATCATTACTTGCAGCAGGAAGCAGACTGTGTGCTACAGCACCCCCCTGTGGCCGAACCGGCACCTCGTTTCTCCAGCTGGACGGCCAGCTCGAACGGATCCACGGCACTGACCTGCACCAACAGTACAAATCATTAGGATCTCACTGCTGACAGTCAGTTCCATAAAAGTTCTGTGTTCCAAATGTCCCATTTGATAAAACAATTTTTTTACTTTCTCCTATTTTCTTGCAGTAGTAATTTATGTGCTGCACTTTATGGATGATAGAGCAAAAATAAACACATGGTTACTGTAGGTTTATGGTTCTCTTTTATCAATGTTTTTTAAAAAAATAAGAAGTAGTGTTTTCAAGAAAAAGACCAAAGGCGTTTTATTGCCACCGATGAGCTGCGTTGATTAGAGAAACGTGACGTCGCCTCTGAAGGGCAGTCCAAAGAGCAAACCAAGATACACATGCTGATAAATCCTTACGATTTTCAAAATTTTTAGGCGCTCAAAATTGAAATAGAAACTTATCAGTGGAAAAATAACATCATAAAACCAGTGACTCTATTTTGTGCGAATGCTGTAAAACATGTAGTGGTGTTTGTAGATATGCGTGTGTTTACAGAATGGCCATGAGACCTGATAGGACGGTATTCCATTAGCTGAAAAGAGAACATTCCTTCCTGTTCAAGGTTCCCCCGCAGGACTCCACAGTCTGGTTATGACTCTAAGACAGCTGCTTGACCTTGTGCATGCAGACGAGTGTGTATGTTTGAGTGGCTGTGGAAGAACTTGCAGCTTTGGTGTCGGTGTACATACAGAATGTGTGTGTATGTGGGTGACTGTAAGCGCAGTGAGCAGCGCTCTCTGGGTGTGTCAAACACTTCAAACTCAAAGAACAAAGATGCTGACCTCTAGTGATCAAACACAAATCAGACAAAAACGTCTTCAACCAGGAATGAAGTTGTGACACTGACCTTATTTTGCACTCCACTGGGCTCACAGGGGCCCCCTGCTGGCTGGAAAGTGAAGTTCTTCGCAAATCTTGAGAGGGTCAGGATGGAGGCCATCGCTCCATCAACCTCAACCGCTTCATTGGCCTGGAGAATATACACAGACCTGGTTACTAGCATGTAAGTCATCAACAGGAGAAACTGATCTCTTCTTGGACTGCAGCATTTACAAACCTTGAAAGTGTACTGACAGTCAAACTGGAAGCTGTCTTCTACTCCTGAAATACCCCCTTTATACACGACCTGACAGGGTTTGCTGTTGCCTTTGGGGATCTTGAACAGGCGGTAGGTGGCAGAGACAAACTTGAAGTCACCTGAATTAACAGAGCAGGTAGAAGATTATTTGTAAATGCATCACAGTCAACCAGATGGGTATGAACGTGTTTCTTCTGCGATGCTTTCATTGAACAGTTAACAACTGGCTGCAGAGCGGTGCAAACACAACCAGCAGTAAACCACAGCATTGATGTGTGTCAAACATTAACCAGAGTCATGCAGCACAAATGAAATCCAAACACAGGATTGTAAATCAAAATGATTGAAATATAAATCCACCTAAGCCAAGACAATTATCATTTCTTTCATAAAGTTTGACTCAAAAACAGATTAAAACAGGCTGAGAGCTTGAATCCTGATTTGAGCTCAGTGTAGACAGATGTAAACTGTGCTTGACTGACTTTTCCCTCACTCTCTTATTGACCTCATTTCACCCATCAGAGCTGCAAACAGGGATTAAAGTCAACTGGAGCAAACTGGAATGGCGTTAAGGAACCTTCAAGTAACATACAGTAAAATTAATATAACTTCATTAGCAAAAACAAGTGCTTTTCTTTTATGCACATAACTCCAACATAGGATTGTACTATATGATTAAAAGACTTTAAAAGACTTTGCTTTAGTTTTTTTTTTCCAAATTAAAACAAACAAAAAACCCCAGAAGAAATAAGGAACAAATGAGAAATAAAAACCAATATCAAACCCAGAATGTTCTGCAGTTCTTTGTTTCCCACAGCGATGGTACTGGCTATAACCAGTCGAGGTGGACTGAAGCCCACGTCTTCTGCCAGCTGCAGCAGATCCTTCCACCAGAGAGATCCACCGAGACACTCGCCTGCAAAGAAAAACAGCTCCGTCATCATTTGTATTTGTGAGCATCTATGTGCATAGGAAATTAATCTGACACACTCCAGAGGATTTTGTTTTTTTTAACTTCCTCCGGGAGCCTTCCACTGCTGTAGACGTCACTGAAATAAATCTCGCCACCATCCTGAAGATCAGCAGACAAAGACGGAGTATAATGAATATCAATGCAAATTCTGCAGATGTCACGGTTTAGTGACTCATGATTTGAAATGTTTTATCCTAGGTGCAAAAAAATCTCTGATTTATGATCAGACAGGGAGGCCAGAGTGAACATCAAAGTACCTTGAGCATGCTGTAAGCTTCAGCCAACACTTTCTTCTTGTCTGGAGAGAGATTCACCACACAGTTGGAGCTATGGTAGAAAATCACAGCACAGTTTGTGTCGAGTTAAACAATATCCAAATACAAAAAAAAAGGATTAGAAAAGGAGGACTTCTTACACCATAATATCAAATGAGTTTTTTTCCAGACCGACGTCTGCCAGGGCCTCAATGAAGCCCTGGACAAATCTGATATTGGGCTTCTTGTAGCCAAACTCTTTCATGTGATAGTCCACGTGTTTCTGGGCCACTTCAACCTGCAACACAAAACCAACTTGTGTGATTACTTGTATAGAATCTATGTGTCCGGGTGAGCAGCCAAGGTAGATGGGTAGACATACAATACCAATTACCCAAATCAGTTTAACACTGTCATGAGTTACCAACTTTGCAAAACTTGCAGAGGGGAGTGATGTGAGCTAAGCAGCACATCACAAAAAACACAAGAATTCTATGCCACCTTAACTCTTGGGCAGCATGGCAATGTGCTGGGCTCCTTGTGGACCTGGGAACTTTCTGTGAGATGTTTGCAATAATAACTAATCTGTAACTGAGGTGAAAGGTTTCAGTAATCTCAGTGATACAAAGTTGCCCAGCCCTGATGAGAGATGTGTGTTCAGGAAAGCAATAGGTACTTTCTGAACTTAATTTTACATCTGAACTGCAATGCAGGGCTTCAGCACCTGGCCTTTAGTCATGTCAATTCCAGTGATGTGGCCCTTCTCTCCCACCAGCTGGCTCAGGATGTAGCAGTCTCTTCCACTTCCACTGCCCAGGTCCAGCATCCTGCACCCCTCCAAGCCCTCGGGCACCACCATACCACATCCATAGAACCTGAAGCACGGGGACACCTACGATATGACCATCACTGGATCTGTGGACACGCTTCTGAGGAAACCACAGAGAATGTAACAACAGTTCAGAGACCTCTTAATAACTTCAGGGTGAACTTTCTTCAGGGCCTGAAGGACAAAGGCAGGGGTGGGTCTGTTTGGAGCCACACACACATCAGTCTTCAGGTCTGAGGTGGTCTTCAGCACGTTGTCATAGTAATCCTGCCAAACATCAGGAAAAACTAGCTGTAGATGAGGCTCATCTCACAGGAAGATACAGTATATTAGTTAATAGATGACTGGTATACGAGTAATAAAGAGCACAAAACTTCAAAGGTGAACTTTGAGAGGCGGAATCAGGACAGGACAAAACTCAAACACCATGTTAATCCATCAGATTAAAACAATAAATCCGGTGATATTTGTGTCGTGTTACATAAGAGGAGAGGTGTGATTGATTACCTTGACGTCCCCGTGGATGTCGCTTCCAGCGAAGCCGCTTAAAAAAAAGATTGTGTACAAGTTATCTCCCAATGGCATGTCCGCTACATCTGCGTGTTCCTGAGCCAGCTGAAGTTATGTTTCACAAGTTTAAAGTTACTATTGATGCATAAATTAAATTACGCAGTTTAACAAACGCCATCATAAAACATCTGTTACCGTCTTCTTAAAGTTATATTTCACTGTCTGAATGACGCAAGCTACTTTAAGTTGATGCTAGATGGAGATGAGACCAGATAGAGTGAGTCTCCTTACCTCTTCTCTGCCATGATTACCTGTTATGCTAGAAGCGTGAGCGGGACAGTGGAAAAAGAAGAAACCCACGCAGGCGCAGAAGGAAGGAAAGTAACGCTACAGTCACATGAGGTAGACATCCGGCTCTACAGCGCCCCCTATCTGCTATTAGAAGAACGCACAGCCGGGTCTGGAGACACAAATAGAGGGCGCTCAAGTTTTCGAATCCTACTATGGCGACGACACATCCCATCATGCTCGCCGGCGTCCCTGAATGAACTGTGAATACGTCGTCACGTGATAATCGATCCAAATTAGGGGTTGGGCGGGCAATGAATGGCGTCGCTATAGTATATTAGTAAAAATAAAGTTTCTCCCTCAGTGATTGAGTTTTCCGTGTTGCTGTCGTTTATGTTTTTTTCTGGAGGTTGTTTTTTGTTTTTTTTTGTTTTTTTATAACTGTTCCTGTAAAAACGCTTCAAAATGTCTGTTGATGTAATTATACGCTTTACGAATAAATGTTTATTATTTCAGAAAAGAGCGTTCCCTTCACTGGAGCAAGCCATTTGAAAATGTACCTGAAATCCTTGCTCTCCCTCACACACACACACACACACACACACACACACACACACACACACACACACACACACACACACACACACACACACACACACACACACACACACACACACACACACACACACACACACACACACACACACACACACACACACACACAAATTTAATTATTGTCAGTTATTCACAACAGAAGAGTCAACTTGAAATTTAAAGGGCATGTTTATTGAACACACATCCATCTTGGTTGTTTTATTGAATGACCATAAATCAAGACATTCAAAGAATGTGTGGATATCCACAGACACACATTGAAGAAATAGAGGCCCCGAGCTTAATAAAAAATCATCTATTGTATGATTATTCAAACATGTCTCACTAAACCGTAGAAGTCTCAAAAGAAGTTTTGTATTTTCTGAACAGAAAAAAAAAACTACAAAGACAAAACAGTGAAGACAATATTTCATTGTGCATAATAATGCAACTATTTGGTTCACAAATATTTTATAAATTTTAATTTTTAAAAAAATATTAAGTGGTTTTGACATTTCCTTGTTTTTCTTAAAGGATTCTGCTGATATGAAAAAAATTGTGGTGCGACATGTACAACTACACACTATTACTTTTTATCTCACAAAAGAATAAACAAATAAAGCTCTGCAGAATTTGTTCCTGATAGTAATATTTAATAATCAATCATTGTATTAATGTAAAAAGTTCAAGTGATACACTTTTGGAGACATCTTTAAGATTGTTTTAATTAATTAATAAAAATCTGTAAGAACAGATGTAAAATTTGTGCTTTGGAGACATTGCAATGTGTGCATTTTTGAGGGAGTTCTAAAAATAAGGTGTGACACAAACACATGTAGCATCATCAGTTCCAGTTCTTTCAAAGGAAGTAAAAACATAAACCTTCACTTATCCCGGTGTGTAAAGCTTTGATAAAACCTATTAATTGGAAAATAGTGGTACTTTCCAAGGCACATCCATCAATCATCGACATATAGCTTCCATGGAAGTTCAACTACGATTGGCTGATGTTCAGCTATCCATAGTCAAAATTATTTAATCTTATCTGCTTTGTGGCCTTTACTGGTGTTATTTGGATTATTTTTGATTTACAAGGCCACAACTTTCACAAATCTGCCTACAACCATGACAAATATGAGATGAATTAGCTTATATAAAGTTGTATAATTCTGGATGATGACACAAAAACATAAGGTTTTCCCACAGAAGGAACACTTTCTCAAAGACTGTATATTCAGAAGGTTGTCAGTAGATAAAAAGGAAACTTAGTGAAGACCATGTTTTTATAGAAAAGCTATCTAGACATGATATGAGCTTTAATCCATGAAACTGATGTTTATGAACGCCATGACAATGAAATGACAAGATTGTGCCAATATGAAAATCCAACACAAAGACTGTTTGTTTCTGTCAGTAACGCTGGTGATGGTGATGATCTGCTGGAGCAAATGAGGTCTGATGTTTCCTGTCTCAGCTGGAATCTCTTAGAAGCGTTACATTCTCTTCTCGGACTTTGGTAGCTGCTTTGTTACGGTCTCTCAGTTTCTCTGAAGCTGGTCGTTGATTTTTGGGTAAGCACATACATTAAACATTCATTCAATTCGCCTCATAAAAACAGATTTTGTACTAGGTGAACCTTTAATGATTTATAAAGGTGGATTCCTAGAAATATAATCACATACAGCAATTTAAAACTAAACGATTCTGGTTTTATTTTAAAAGCTTGATTTATAAAGATATATGTTGTGCAAAATTGTAACTTCTCACAAGACTTTTTTTTAATGCACTTAAGACTCTTCTATCGAGAACAGGCAGATAAACAGCAGCAAAAAAACAAATAGAAATCAAGGCAAAGCTGTTTATAATCACTGAAAGCAGTTAAGAAGCTTGGCTCTACGGGACGTCCCGCAGTCCTCCTCTCGTGTCCCCCACGCAGCATAAGTCTGCTTGAGTACAAACTGTGGCGACTCCACTTTGTCCTCATACAAAATGTTCCTGTGTGCGTGTGTGTGTCTTTTAACTTTGTGGTTTTGTGTCAGCAGAGAATGTCCTTGCGGAATTATTGCCATCACCTGGTGAGGATAGCTGCGTTCATCCTGGGCAGTGAACGTCCCGTCCCGACATCACAGCATCAGCTGTCAAGTATATGAGTCTGTGTCAGCTTCCTTTGGAGAACTGAGAAGACTACTTATATATGCATTTTCTACATATGTGTGTTTGTGTGTGAAGGAGTATTAATTGCCACAGGCTGTTAAAAGGGCATCTACACCCACTGTATCCCAAAATACACAGGTTAAGGCCACTGTTCCAGTGCGTGGAGGAGCACCTTCTCTTTTGGTTATTTGTTTTTGTCACATTTTACTTCCTGCTCCTACGCCTGTTTTATCCAACATTCATAAAAATATTAAATACCTAAAAAGTGTCCAGAGATACATCAACAGCACGTGCTTCCAGCGCGCTCCCTCCGCATATGACATAAAGCTACGCTAACTGCGCTTCAGCCCTGAGGCCCCATGCTGGAGCTGTGGTGAGGCCCCTCGTGCTCGCTGATGGTGTGCAGGAGGAGGCACACTTGAGGGTGGAGCGAGGCGTCGGCTTTCTGGTGAGCCGGCTGAGGAGGTCCTGACGGCTCGTGTGTGGCTCGCCTATCTGGCCGCGCCAGCGCCTGCTCCTCCTCGACACCGAGGGAGGTTCGCTGACCACAGCTGTCGCAGAAGTCCCCCGCCTCTTCCTCCTCTTCATCGTCTCCTTCGTGTCCCAGCAGCCTCTCCAGCTCCCTCAACTCCTTGCCTTCCTGAATTGTCCCTCCAGCTCCACTGAAGCCGCTGCTCCCACGTGTGCCGCACACACACACCTCAATCCCAGAGTCCCCTGTGAATCGCCTCCTCCTTCTATCGGGGAGGTGATCTTTGTCATACGCACCACCCTCTGAAAGGTCCTTTGGCAGGGGTTCCTTACAGGAGTCTTCCCCACTTCCACTTTTCTTCTCCAGGCTGGTAAGCCCCTCCCTGTTGAGTCCCTCTGACAGCTGCATCTCGCTCGATTCATGTGCCGTCTGCACGGGCTTGTTATTTGGCGTAATGGTTAAAGTGGGAGGTTGTGCTTCTTCGGGACTGTCAGAGACCGGGAGTTCCGGAGTGGGCTGAGTGGTCAGACAGCGTCCCTCCTGCTGCTCAGGAGTCAGCGGACTACAAACCACCGAGGTTGGGCCGGTGTGTAAGGCACTGTAGGGAGGAGGAGGAGTTGGGGGCCGGTTAACCACCTCCTCATAGTCAGGCAGGAGGTAGTTTGGCAGAAACCCTGAAAAAAAGGAGTTGTGGGAAAATAAACTTTGAGTAGAACAAACTACTAATTTATACACGTACTAAAGACGAAACACTAATCAAATGCATGCAGCGAGGTGAACGTCTTCGTAACATTGCGCTGTTTGTTTCTTTTTAGCAGTTATGTTTTCGGCCAGAGCAGCTCCTCTAAGAAGTGGTGGTGGTCATCTTGCTCTCCACACGACCCGTCAAACAAAGAGGTTTTACAAACACAGACCGCAAACAGGAAGAATAATATATTTTTTAGATGCTGCTTATGTTATTTTCTACTCTTCTTTTGTTCTGTCCTGTATTTAAGGTCTGATTAATCGCTAGTTGATAACTAATTGATAACAGAAGCAACAGGCTTATATGGAATTAGAATACTTTCATGTTCTTAAAGGGACGTCTGAACAAATCAGGAATTTCATCCCATTTCCATCAGGAAAGAAATCTACTGCTCAGCTGTTGTGGGAGTGAGAGACCTGACTGTTGGAGAAACATCTGAGATAGTTATCTGAACCAGAACTGAACTGATCTACTGATGACGTGATGAAGGGTGTCCCATTTCTAGATCTTCTTCTTCTTTTCCTTTCGGCTTTTTCCCTTCAGGGGTCGCCACAGCGAATCAGTTGCCTCCATCTAACCCTGTCTTCTGCATCCTCTTCTCTCACACCAACTACCTTCATGTCCTCTTTCACTACATCCATAAACCTCCTCTTTGGTCTTCCTCTAGGTCTCCAGCCTGGCACTTCAAAACTCAGCATTCTTCTACCAATATATTCCCTATCTCTCCTCTGGAAATGTCCAAACCATCTCAGTCTGGCCTCTCTGACTTTATCCCCAAAACCTCTGACATGTGCTGTCTCTCTGATGTACTCATTCCTGATCCTATCCTTCCTGGTCACTCCCAGAGAGAACCTCAGCATCTTCATCTCTGCTACCTCCAGCTCTGCCTCCTGTCTTTTCCTCAGTGACACTGTCTCTAGACCAAACAACATCGCTGGTCTCACCACAGTTTTGTACACCTTTCCTTTCATTTTAGCTGAAACTCTTCTATCACACATCACACCTGACACTTTTCTCCACCCGTTCCATCCTGCCTGTACACGCGTCTTCACCTCTTTTCCACACTCTCCATTGCTCTGGACTGTTGACCCTAAGTACTTAAAATCCTACACCTTCTTGATCTCTTCTCCCTGTAACCTCACTCTTCCACTTGGGTCCCTCTCATTTACACACATTTACTCTGTCTTACTGCGGCTAACCTTCATTCCTCTCCTTTCCGGGACAATCCTCCACCTGCTCCCTGCTCTCACTGCAGATCACAATGTCATCTGCAAACATCATAGTCCATGGAGGTTCCTGTCTAACCTCGTCTGTCAGCCTGTCCATCACCATAGCAAACAAGGAGGGGCTCAGAGCTGATCCCTGATGCAGTCCCACCTCCACCTTGAACTCCTCTGTCACACCTACAGCACACCTCACCACTGTCTTACAGTCCTCATACAAGTCCTGCACTGCTCTAACATACTTCTCTGCCACTCCAGACTTCCTCATACAATACCACAGTTCCTCTCTGGGCACCCTGTCATAAGCTTTCTCCAGATCTACAAAAACACAATGCAGCTCCCTCTGGCCTTCTCTGTACTTCTCTATCAACATCCTCAAAGCTAGCCCTTAGTCTAGCTTCCACTACTCTTTCCCATAACTTCATTGTATGGCTCATCAGCTTTATTCCTCTGTAGTTGCCACAACTCTGCATATCTCCCTTGTTCTTAAAAATGGGCACCAGCACATTTCTCCTCCATTCCTCAGGCATCTTCTCACTATCTAAGATCCTGTTGAACAGCCCAGTCAGAAACTCTACCGCCACCTCTCCTAGACACTTCCATACCTCTACAGGTATATCATCAGGACCCACTGCCTTTCCACTCTTCATCCTCTTCAATGCCCTCCTCACTTCATCCTGACTGATCTTTGCTACTTCCTGGTCCACAACAGTCACCTCTTCTAGTCTTTGTTCTCTCTCATTTTCCACATTCATCAACTCTTCAAAGTACTCTTTCAGTCTTCCCATCACACTACTGGCACTTGTCAATAGACTTCCATCCCTATCCTTAATCACCCTAACCTGCTGCACATCCGTCCCATCTCTGTCTCTCTGTCTTGTCAACCTGTATAGATCAGTCTCTCCCTCCTTACTGTCCAACCTAGCATACAAGTCATCATAAGCCCCTTGTTTGGCCTTTGTTACCTCTACTTTCACCTTGCCCTGCATCTCCCTGTACACCAGTGATAACTCTCACTTCTAGGTATGCTCTGCATCACTTCATCAAAGTCCACCCAGAATTTTTCCTTCTCCTCCAGCTCACATCCTACCTGTGGAGCATTGCTACTAACAACATTGAACATCACACCTTCTATTTCTAGCTTCAGACTCATCACTCTATCTGACACTCTTTTTTACCTCCAGGACATTCCTAACAAACTCCTCCTTCAAGATAACTCCTACTCCATTTCTCTTCCTATCTACAACATGACAGTACAACTTGAACCCTGCTCCTAAATGTCTACCCTTGCTACCTTTCCACCTGGTCTCCTGGATACACAGTATGTCTACCTTCCTCCATTGCATCATGTCAACCAACTCTCTACCTTTTCCTGTCATAGTTCCAACATTCAACATCCCTACTCTCAGTCCTATACTCTTGGTGTTCCTCTTCTCTCTTCTTACAGCACACTTTCCTCCTCTCCTTCTTCGACCAACAGTTGTCCAATTTCCACCGGCGCCCTGTAGGTCAACAGCGCCGATGGCGGTCGTTGTTAACCCGGGCCTCGACCGATCTGGTATGGAAGTCATAGGTTTGATTCGCATGTTTGATTTGGCAAAAGTTTCACGCCGAATGCCATTCCAGACGCAACCCTCTGTATTTATCCGGGCTTGGGACCGGCACAATAAGACACTGGCTTGTGTCTTCTTGCGGCAACATGGGCGTCCCATTTCTAGATAAACGTGTGTAACCCTGCTGTGAGGGGTAAGTTAAAAGGGCAGGGTTAGAAAGAAGACCAGGGGTTGGGCTTTAGGCTACAGTCTTGCTTTTCTGACCCCTGAAAGTTTTCGGACTTCAGGGAACATCCCAAACCAATATTGAAGCATTCCAAAATCAACAGATGTAGAAATGTTATGAAGATTTAGTGTTAATTCTGCTGCAGCACTGGGATGGTGTTGCAACACGGACGAGGTGCACAAGAGAATAATGTGGGCTTTTTCCTGGAAACTGGGGCATGCAAACAGGAAGGGTCCTGACGCTGTGTGAAGCCAGGGATACCTGTCAGTGCAAACATTTAACCTGAGCCCGAAGCAGCTGCTTTGACTTCGTCTCCACCGTTCCACTTGTCAAATTGAAATTTTTCATTTTGATGTAAACGTGCTATGTCATCAAATAACTGCAGCAGATTTGACACAGGTATCACCACCGTCATTATTCTGTGTTTCACATATTTTACTTTGTAAAGTAAAATATTTACTTGTTTCCATAAGTGATGCCTAAAGTAGAAGCAGACGTGTGTGGGAACAGAACAGATGTGGATGAAAACAGTCAGACTGAGTACATCGGTCGTGTCTGGGCCTGGAAACCCAAGACGAGGAGCAACAATGTCACGGTGGTGTTTTCTTACTGAAGTAGAAGGGCACGGAGGCGTAGCTGTGGGCTTCCCGGTAAGCGATGAGGTTGATCTCGTGCTGCCGCTGTTGGTGCTGGAGCCGGTGTTTGGTGCGACGATGGTGACATATACAGCAGCAGCTCAGGATGAAGATGATGCCCCAGACCAACCAAAACCCTGCAGTAAGACCGAGATCCACACATTCATGAAGAGTTGACAGCAGGATGCCAATAAAAGGCTTGTTGTGTTTAAAACGCCTAAGCTCCATCGTATGCATAAACGTCCAGTCCTCCGTTCTCTGAATGAATGGCGATGATTAACGAATGAACTTGGGGAATATAACTGTAAATGTCATTAATATTCTCCTGTTTATGTAACCTAAACAGGAGTGTGGAAGAAAAACCAAGAAGACTTCAAAAACCTCCCGGGATGTTTTTTTTTTTCTGCGCGTGTTTGAAATAAGTAGGACGTTACTAATCCAGAAAAGAAAAAAAAA
Source organism: Antennarius striatus (assembly GCF_040054535.1). Lineage (NCBI taxonomy): Eukaryota > Metazoa > Chordata > Actinopteri > Lophiiformes > Antennariidae > Antennarius > Antennarius striatus. The sequence goes on along the minus strand of NC_090783.1, from coordinate 15,977,661 downwards.
ATGCTGAAACTTCTCTTCAAGGACAAGGCGGACAAAGAATGTAAACAGTACAATGAGGCATTCAGTGCATACATCTCTGTTGGTGAAAGCAGACATGGACAGGTAGAACAGCCACAGGGCTGTATTTCTTACCAGGAATTATTCAGATCCTTTGCAAAAAAAAGTTTAAAATGTCCCGATGTTGTTGATCGCGACTGGTCTGAGGTGAACGGAACGCGATCTGACTGTCTCTGTGACAGTAGCGCCAATAATAACACCATGATATGATATGATATATGATGCGGCCTGTTTTGGGTTGCTGCACTGCAACATTGCAGGTTTTTACATTTTCTAAACTCTTGATGTGAAGCTATTTCATAAAATGTTACCTAAGAAGGTAAAATGGTTTATTTACAGGTAGAAAGATAAGAAAATGAAGACAGAATAGTGAAAGCAGAGTCCAGCTCTATATCCCAATCTGATGCTAGTAAAACTGCAAACGGTGGGATTTAATTCTCTAAAAGGGCCTGTATCTCATGACAGAGAGTATAAAGCCCACTCAGACAAGCCCCTGAAGCGATTAGCAGAACACGCCCATATGTGAAACAGCCCCGGTTAGCTTGACACAAAGAATAGATTAATATACAAGATTTGTACTGCTTGAGTGGGTTTAAGATGTGAGCTTATCTCCAGCGGAAGTAAGCAAGACATTTAATATTGCACTTAAAAACACATTTCGTTAGATCACGTGTGTTTAACAGAGGGAATGAGGTGTATACACACAACACACCTGCTGTACAGATCATTAAACATGACTTACGTTTCCACCCACTCCACAGTGAGCTCTCCTGTGTTGGATGATGCGTGTGTAGGTTTTATTTTATTTATCTGCTCACCGGGGAACGTTTCTCTGTTATAACAAGCATGGAGGAGACATTCGACATTTTCAAAAACTGCAGAGCGAATAAATAATGTTTAACACGTAAAGAGGCATGTGCAATTTTATAGAGTATTTTGTTGAAGTGAGAAAACCTGGCATGTGTGACTGAATGTTTTCATTCATACATGTTGTTCATGGCTGTGTGTGAGATCACTCCCATATTCCTTGCCCACAAATAAATTGAATTGACTGAATTGTCACAATTTCTTCAAGATTATTCTGTGATCTAAATCAAGAAATGCATTGAGATTTTACAAGTCTGAGTCCTGGACACAGGAATGATTTACATAGGTCGCTATCTGTAGTTTCTCCTGGCATCTAAAAGGAACTGATTATTTTAAAATTCTGTATGGTCCGTGAGAAGATCCAGGGAGCTTGTGGGGAACTACACAACATGATGCCACCTTTTCAGATCAATCTCATCAGTACGTAACAGATCTGATCAGTACGTCCAATTTAAGGCGTGTGAAGTGACATTGTCATTGATGAAATCTTAAATTTGAACAATAGAATAACGGGAACATAGCACTGATATTTTATACAAGGAATAAGCATATTGGAAATACACAGAGGGAGGGTGAGAAGGGATAAAAGAAGAATAAAGAAGGACCAACGCTTACACCACAGCTCATAGTAGTAGCTGCAACACTGAGACTCCCCACAGCAGTGTCCGGACTCACAGATGTAGCTTTGGTTTTTAATGCCTTCACAGTGCAGAATGATCTGCAAGAAAAGAGGAGGCTCTTTAAAAGTTAAGTATGTACAGTGTGCACAGGAATGTACTGTATGTGAACATCTCAACTTTCAACACAAGCAACATCTTGAGACTTTTTTTTTTTTTAACTTTTACACTGAAAGACCTCACTAATACTCCTGACAGAGCACCATAAATCACATGTCTCGCACCAGATGTCTAGATTCTTGATTCTGGAGCAGATTTATGTTAAGTTGCTCAAAAGTTTCTGCTTTTTAATGTTTGATTCCATTTTCACTGGTTTCACTTCTAATACTGTTTTAAATCTAGGTGTTTCATTCTAATCTTATCTGTTTGTTTTAATTTTGGAAACTATTTAAAAACGTGTGACTACTGGCGGCACCGGCAAAGAGATCTGAATCAGCTAATATCGTTTGAGAAGGCACTTCTGATTGGGTGGTTGGACTAATGTGACCCTACTTGCTAAAATCCAAACAATGATAATCTAAACAAATTTAAACTCTAACCACTGGTTCAGGTAAAGAGATAGAAAGTCTTCATTTAAACCAAGGGCACAGTATTTTCCACATCATAAGGCACACTGGATTATAAGGCGCACCTTCAATGAATGGCCTATTCTACGACGTTTTTCATATATAAGGCAAACTGGCTTATATGGTGCACTGTTGGTTTTTGAGAAAAGTAAAACTTTTAGGTGCGCCTTATAGTGCGGAAAATACTGTGATTGCAGAAAATTCCAGCAAAAAAAATTCAACAATTACATCATCCATGATTTTACATTCTATTTGAACTCTCATCAGACATTGGAAAAATCATTGGGACACTGGTCTCCACTTCAACAGCCTGAGGCACATTTTAAGTCTCAACAGAACATAACAGCTCCACCTTATCAAAAGTCGCCCTAACTAAGCATCAGAGTGGTGAAATAAGAATATCTGATAAATCTGCTAAAGTGCCAAAAGGCAAGGGAGCTCTGCAATCAAGATCCCCTCAGGGAAAAGGTCAAAGAAAATTTCCAGGAATTATCTCTCCGATGTTTTCATTACGATTAGCTTAATGATTAGCCAGCCGGAAGATTACTTTTATCTCAATAGATTAACAGCACTGATCCCAGATTGTCATGATCCAGTATTCAGGTCCCTCCACCTCAAGGTTCACATTATAACAGTAGAAACAGTCACTTCAGGTGTCTCTGTGACACACACACACACACACACACACACACACACACACACACACACACACACACACACACACACACACACACACACACACACACACACACACACACACACACACACACACACACACACACACACACACACACACACACACACACACACACACACACACACACGAGATGACAAGGATTGCTTTATGGAAATTTCCAGGCAGCAGCGTCATGTTAACTCCCAGCTACAGCCTTACATTACGTCGGACATGGACATCCATGAGCCACAAGTGTGTGACTGTGTGAAAGAGATGTCTAGAAATGGCCTCATGCAGAGCAGTAACGCAGGAATGACTGTGAACGACACACACATATCTGCACAACCCAAACTGTTGACATTAAAATGTGGCCTAAAGCACGATGAGAAATCATTTGCTAACAGCTCTTAGGATGGGTTAAAAAAAATAGCAAAACATGGTGATTTAATTGTCAAAACGTGGTGTTCTGTTCCTACCCTCTTATCTGATAACTTAAACCGTTTTCAATGACTTGTAAATTTTGTTCCGCCTAAGGCTCCCCATGCCATTCAAAGGACGAGGACTTAGTGCAACTGGAGACAGAAGACAATCCAGCCCAGCTTGTGTGGGTCTTCCACTTGTTCTGCATACATACAGCCAAGTAGTGGAAGGGGCTCACATTTCACAGACATGCCTTCAGAAGGAAGTAGAAAGCCTGTGACCAAGGACAAAGATGACCCCACGCTTGTAAAACTCAATTTGTGCTGATGTTGATAGAACACCATCGCTATCGTAGGTGATTGTCAGCAACTAAAGGTTCAGATGAGCCTGAAAGTATAAAAACAAGCAAACTGAAAGAGATAAGATCCATGCTTTTAGAGGCCCTCATAGGTATGTGTGAAATTTCAGAAAATTAAGCGAAGTCTTCATGGCACCTTACGACACCATCACCTCTTACATACAACAGTAAATCTATAGACCCTTATCTAATCTTTGACATGTAAAAATTATAACCTGCATGTCCTGCATATGGAAAAATGTGATGATTCTAAAAATTAAAATTGAAATTGAGCTGTACTCTGAGTAAGTGTTAATCCTGCGTAAATGACAATGAGCAAGTGAAGAATTTGGACAGATTAGATTCTTCTGTTCCTCATTTGAGCCGTGAACAATGAAACAATCTACCTCTCTCATGCCAGTCCACCAGATTAAAAGCAGATTTGGTTTCGGTCCCAGGATTTATTGATGTGTTAAAAAAATAACTGACCTCAATAATAAGAAGCTGTTGAAATGTCAGATAATCAGAAGAGCTGAAATAATCCCCTGCTGATAATCAAATACTGTCCTGATGATGAGTGGCTACAGTTATTAGTTAATTCTTGACTGCAGTCAGTTGTTCCACTTCACACAAGTCTGTAGGACTTGGCAAGTTAGCTGATGCACATCAAGCCGGCTCCAGCCCCTTATTTATTGCTCCATCCAGCAACAAAGAAATGTGCTCTCTCAAGGTCATCAAGGTTACTGAGGACAAAACAAAACTGATTCCAGTTCATTTCTTCTTAATTTTAGCAGCGGAAAGTCAGTTCAACAAATTTTATTTACAAATTTTATTAAAAAATTAAAATGCGTTATAATTGACAGCAAACTTCCACAAACCTAAACGTTATCCACCATCAAGTGTTAATGTAGTCCTGTTGGTGGTGCATAAAAACCAGAGCAGAACATTCATGATGGGCTCACATTTCTCAGACATGACCATATTGTTTTCCAACAACAACTTGTAATGAACCTAGACTGATTTGATGCTGATCTTTTGAGATGGTTTTCAGGAACAAATTAATCTTTTAAAACTGCTTTTAAGAGCTAGTGTGCATTTAATGAAAATACAGCTGTACAAAAATTCTGAGTTGCAATGTTAAAATGTGATAGTAATCATTTCCCTGAAAGAGAAAAACACAGTTTGTATGGATTTTCAATGTGTGTGTGTGTGTGTGTGTGTGTGTGTGTGTGTGTGTGTGTGTGTGTGTGTGTGTGTGTGTGTGTGTGTGTGTGTGTGTGTGTGCGTGCATACATGCAGGGTGATAATGATCCCTGGCTTACAGACTGGCTTTATTTTACCTCATGATGTCATGTGAGTGTAGTAGTTTTCTCAGCTTTACTAGCTCTTTGTCAAAGAACTGCATCAAACGCAACCATCAGGGGTTTGCGCTTTTATGGTATTTCTTTCTTACAGATTCTATAACCTGCTGCGAGAACGAACTAAAGAACAGTGACCGCATTTAGTTTGTATTTAACTGTCCAATACGGTATTGTTGTTTAACACAATCAATTCAGTTCGAAGTTAATAACACAATTCAGTATACCTGTTATATTTACAAAGTGTATTTCTGACGGAATAACACATGATTTGTCTTTTCATCCATTTAAGTATATCATGCTGTATTACACTTTAATTTTAATATAAAACTGTCGACTGATCTGCAGACAACAAACCGATAGCATAGCATTATCCTCATATAGAAAAGCTATTACGTTCATTCGATAGGACTTTATTTTAGTTTGCCATCTGTGTTTATAACAAAATTGGTGTTTAAGTGTCACATTTTATGTCTGCTAACGTTTACTCATACCTGCTTTTGTTATCCAATTTATTTCTTGATAAAATGTCACAGAATCCTGAGGCCCTGGTTCAAGAGAATCCTCTCTTACCTTTAAAGCTAAGAACGTTAGCCATCGCGACTAGCATCACTTAGCAATAATGCTAACACCATCTCGGTAGCGCAGTCCTCGTTTAAAGTACACAAAATTCACCGACAGCTGATAAATTAGGTGCTAAGACGTGTCTTCCAGTTTCATAAACGCATTCGTGTCTAGTTTGACAGCTTGCTAAAATGCTGAGCTAGCAAGCTAACGGCCCTGCGGGAGAAAGCCTTGTCGTTGACTGCTAACCCTTACCCTTTCCGCTGCGGGGTCGGTGGGGGAGACAGAGTCAACAGCGTGCAGAAACAATCCCATCATGAGCATGAGCCGCTAATTCTTCCGAAATGTCGCTATGGCTAAAACACTCATGTAAACACCGGGGTCTACAAATGGGGATGTGCGCATCTCCTCAATAACAGTCTCTGTTGGTCCCCGCGGCGATGGGAGTCCGCTGCCGGCGTCGCCTCCTCCCCAGACCGGACAGTTCGGTGAAGTGCGGTGACATTCCGAACGCAACCGGTTGTTGTCGGTGCTGATACAGCTGTTACACAAAGCGCTTCCCCGACACAGACACTGCTGGGTGTGGCGACTTCACCACGACGTTCGAAACGTGATAGGCGTTCAATTTAGTGGTTAGCCAGTTGTTCTGCGGACTGAGCTGTGATTGGTCAGCGAGGGTAAACTGGGAGATGTTGGCCAATCAGCGATCGGTGCGTCTCCAGTGCATGGCCCTGTTGCTTTCTTGTGTTTGTCTTGTTTCACGAAGACACATAGTAGAAATACTGTAGTCCCCAGTATACAACTCAAAACCATACATTTTTGCCAGCGAAATATATAAAGTATGTTTTTAAAAAGACGAGTTTTTTTATATCGAATGTAAATTAAATTTGAAAATATTGTACGAGGTTACAGACAAAAAACACCTTGAAAAAAATCAAGGAAGACAAAGAAAAGCGTTGTGATTCACCTTTAGTATTTATTTTTTATTGCGTTATTTGCTTACATAATTTTTATTTTTTAAAAATGCATTCATACCCAATCACACCCAATGTTAAAATGCACTTAGAGCTGGGTCTAAACTCCAGTCCAACTCTTTCTGGCCTATCTGCCACTCACTATCTGTCACTTTCCCTTATCAAAAATTGCTTCGAACGGTGTGTTGATGTGATTAGGCAACAACAAACGTTTCATTCAGTCAATCAAATAAAATTTTGACTGAAGTCCTTAAAAAGCATCATCTAACTTACTAAATGATGTTTTGCGCCAGTGAGATACTTGATGACTTTGCAAAAATGTGAGACTGCACTGACTATTAAGACATTACACAGATATGTATTTTTAATAATATTACTCAACTAAAGCAAAACATCTTGTACTACAGAAACTTTCCCTCAAAATATTCTAAACAGCCCCGGATTCATTATACTTTTTGTTTGGAAGGCAGATGTTTCAAATGCTCACATCCCATAAACTAGTAACACACACCACCTAAAACATTTGAGCTTAATATTTGCACATGTACAATAAAAAAAGGGTTCTTAAACAGGGTACTTAAATAACATGGGCAGTTAAAAAAATCTTAAACAATATTTCTCATTGTCATCACCATTTTTTTTGGTAATAAAAAAATCAAAGGAGGCACTGTAATTTGTAAATCATCACCAGTCCCTTTCATGAGGCTCTCTGTAAGGTATGCCTAAAAGATTAAAAACATCCTTCTCCGTCGGTGTAGCCAGTGCATTGCCACCATACAACTTTAAGCTGCCCTGACGCACTACATGTTGATTCAGTGAGTGCTCTGACAAACTCATATTTTTTGTCTTTGCAAGTGCTCTCATTGAGCGGTTGAAATGTGCCGACCCAGTGAAATACATCAGTGCACAGGCAAACTCATTGTAGGGAACCACTATAATGTCCAGCCTGCGATGGTGGCGGTCAGGTCCTGGCAAACGGCACACACCCATGTATTTCTTCTGCTCTCCGTTCTCCTCATGACTAACCAGGTCATCTGTTAGAAAACCTCAGACATAAAGGGTCGCCAAGTCATTTTTTTTCTGACGGACAGAAAACCAATGAAGAAACTATAAAAAAATTCTCAACAGTCAAACGGATGCAGCTTACCACTGTCATGGAGGCTCTGTAACACTTTGCTGAAAACTCCCTTGTGGGATTTCCCGTCAGGATGAGATATAAGCACATCCACATCTCCGCATGTGGTCTTCCCCCGACGGAAGGACCCACATGCTATTGCCAGCAGGTGTGGGTTTATGGCTTTCACAGCATCTCTCACCTGCACAAAATGAAGAGTATCATTTACTGCATCAGAAAGTGATAAAGTATTTTTCTCAACCTTTGAGCTCTCAAAAAATTGGAAAACCATAATTTTATATTGTGTGGGGTTTTTTTTTTTCAACCAAGTATCCATTTATCTGTTTCCAGCTAAATACTGGGAGGTGGACTCGTGAAAGCATTGCATATTATTTTGACAAGCCTGAGGGAGTACACATGCTTAAGTCATCTGTCTCAAGTCCGCTTTCTATCTGGCACATTTAGGGGAAAATTCTGAGTAATACAATATGAAACAACTAGCGTTGTACAGTACTCAGCTTTGGAGTGAATGGGTATCTGGCTAAGTTAATATACAGCAACTTTCAAGAAAGAGTAAGTTTTCCCCTTTGAGATGCTCCACTCAGTGAGAACTCACTCTGGTATTCCCATTATCAAATAGCAAAGGAAAATGGACAGAAATATTTTCCTATATCAAGTCCTTTTCTTCCAGATTTCTGTGGGTTAGATGTGGAATCTTTTAGTAAGATATGTCATTCCAGTGTTAACTTGACTAAATATATTGGAGTGAAAATGCAAATGTGTTTCAGTTGTCATCATAGATTGATGCAGCTTGATAAATGAAGCTACATTACCACTGTCTCTATGGCTGCTGCTTCTTCTCTGGGCATTCGGTCTAGAAAGTCATCATAGTGCTTCAGTCCTATTTTCTGAGTGTTGCTGAGGCGGGCTTTTGTGCTGATGTCCTCCAGTGTGCGAAATCCCTAATAGACAAAAAAACATTTTAACATATTAGACATCTACCTCATGGTTCCCTGTTTTCCTAGTGATTGTTGCATTTATTTTCCACTCCTATTTTGTGTTTTTGATCACCATGCTGATGTAAGTATTTTGTTGTAAAGCACTCTGAGTTGCAAATCTTCTATGGATGGTACAATACACTTCAAATTTATTCTTATTATTTTGTTAAATTTTACTTTCCTTCGTTACTGTAACTTAAGGATTCCAATGAAAAATGTTTACTTTTTAATCACTTCTTCAGAACACACGTTACGTAATCTTGAGGATGTACTAAGCTCCATCTATCAAGGGACAACCGATGCAGAAAATGTTTCTTGGTAACATCAATTTCTTGATGTCTGCCTTGCAATTTCTTGTACAAATACCATTACAAAACATGCAATGGGTTATCAACCGAGCAGCATTATTTGTCACAGAGTTTCAACTTGAATGTATTTCTATTACTGTATATGAAATCCATCAATATAAGATATTATTTTATGGAAAATTACTCTGAAATAATTAGCTGGTGGTGAATAAATCAGGATTGTTGTAAAAGACTGCAAGTTCTATGTCCTTATCTTCTAGGTTTCAATTTAAATTCAAGGATACTGAGAATAATTTGAGGAAGTGTGTGTGTGTGTGTGTGTGTGTGTGTGTGTGTGTGCGTGCGTTCGTGCGTGCGTGTGTATGTTCTGTATGTATGGCACAATACACATGTATGCATGTATTAATTTGTGCTCTACCTGTTGGTACCACAGCTGTGCAGTTTTTGCCCCCGCACCCCAGATATTAGTAAAAAGTTCCAGTACTGGCACAGCCTCTCCAATGTGATCTAACTTCCGTAGGTGACCACTCTCCATGATCTCATCAATTTTATCCGCCATTCGTTTTCCAATTCCTGGAATCAGACAAGCCTCCTAAAACAAAAACCTTTTGTCATTTAAAAAGATGATTTCAATAGAATTTATAATCAGTTACTTTATATAGTTATATATCAGTTTATATATAAATAAAGTGACATATAGTAGATTGATGGATGGCTGAATAGATAAGACAGACATAGAGACAGACAGGCAGACAGACCAACCGACTAATCTGCATTGTGTTACCTGATATGATGTGACAGGCTTGTGATAACTCTTCAGTGCATTGACAGCCTTGGAGTAGCTCAGTGCCCTCCATCTGTCCCCCTGGTGTGTGTAGGCTTTGGCCAGGACTTCTAGTTTGTCTGTGATGTGCTGGTTGAAGTTATTTGTTTTGGACTGAGAAGACTGGGCACAAACCCACTTTCCTGAGACCACCTTCTGAGCTGCAGGGTCCAGACCAGGGTTGAGGCTCGAGCCAAGACTCTCCTCTTCTGGATGGTGGCCGGTCATAAGAGCTTCCAGGTCTTTCTGAGAGACACCGTCTTCATCTCCGTGCACTTCTTCTTTGGTGTCTGGGACCACCTGGAGTACATATCAAGTATGATTAAGTATTATAAAAATGAAAAAGACAAAGAGACTTCTTTTGTATTTGAGGTCTGGTTTACCATGTCTAAGGCCTCCTCTTGCTGCCTTTGATGAGTCACTGGCTCCACAATGTTTTCAGTGAATGAGACACTTGGAAACGCTTCCAAAATATTTTTATCATCTCTGTCAGATCCCCTAAATAGAGAGGACAGTTTTGCTGAAATAACATTTTAAATGGTATGTCAGATGTAGACACATATTGAACACAGCTAAATAAGTTTTTGTATGTGATAAATTGGAAACTCTCTGTGACTTTGAAGGACAGCTGACAACAGCTTTCAGATGTAAGTACTGTAGTGAAGTGGCATTAGCTCATTAACCTCTCAGGTAAAAGAAGGCTGTGTATGGCAACATCCAGCAGTCGGGTCTCACTGATGCACATACTCAACCAAGTGCATTTCACCAGTTGGACTCCAGAGGGCAGACAATCCACCTTCAGTAACCGCAGCGCCCTGTCCAGAGTCATGTTGTCATCCACAACAACATGAGTGACACTGGGAGACAGGGAAGCAGCCGTTTGTCCTCCATTCTGCTGAACCTGTCTTTCAAAAATGTGTAATCTGGAAGTCCCTATTCCAGCAGGGAGGATGTACAATGTGAGACCATTGAACATGTTTCCTGGGACAGAAGATAAGAAAACAATACAATGAGCAAATTTAGTATATCTCTTAATCTACATCTCTTGCACAGATATATTTCTGTTTTTCATAGTTCTTCTCCACAGCCACTTTCTCTCTCACACACACAGTTACAACCTGTGACATCACTTTCGGTAGGTTTCTTCTTTGGAGGAGGTTCATTCTTTACATGTAATACTTTAGCTCTTTTAACTTTAGGAAAGGCTTTCACTATCCCAGGACGAGGCTCCATTTTGTTTCTGTAAAGGGATGTCAACAACTTGTGAGACAGAGTTCAGAGTTACATCCATCTGTAAATCTGGAAAACAAATTCTGCACTACTCATTATTAAACCACTTAAAATACTAATCGTGAAGTTAATCTAATCATATGTCAGAAGCAGCTAATGATACTGTGTAATTGAATAAAAGTAGATATATTATGACAAACAGTGCAGTTACTCTCTCAATGTTATAATATTAAATACTGTAATATCTGACAAAAATATTGTCACACTAACTACCTCATACAATTTGATACAAAACAGTACATATCTTTAAATCAACAACATGCAGACACTTCTGTTACTACAGAAGTTGCTCCACACGTCCCAGCAGCAGCGGTGCAGCTATCTGACAGTGTAAGCAAGTTTAAACGACGCTTTATTGTCACAATGTCATCGAGTCGGTTTTAGCCTGAGCTAACGTAAACATCCGGTCATTCAATAAGCCTTTTCACGTCATATTTTAATCGTATCTTCTATAAAATCAACATTTAAGTTTGATTGTACCTTTATATTATAAAACTCTTTGAAATGTGACATTTTATCTCTTACCCTGATCAGAGGGAACCATTCGTACAGAAATCACGAAAATGCAACAACAAATTTTTACTTCCGGGTCAAATATTGCGCTTATTAATATAATGCGTGTTAATGTTATAGCTAAGTCATTTTCTAATTACATACAAAAAATGCTTTTAATGCGTTCAACGTCAAATATTTAGATGATTAGGAAATTTATTTTAATGTGTATGTGTCGCAAATTATCTCGGTTGCTGTGGTTACGGCTTCTTAATACGGAAGTGGCTTGTGCACGCAGCTGAGAGCATCGCATGAAATATGGCTGAACAGAGCTGGATCGATAGACTAAAATCGTCGAAGAAAACGGCATTGATACAAGATGGTGAGAAACGTACAAATTAGAAGACTATTTACTAATAGTAATATTTGAATTTAATCAGATTTAATGTGGGTTTTCCAACGCTAGCCGACTACCATTTTGGCTAACGTCAATGTTAGTATTCAGTAAACAGTTGTCTTTACTGATGGAATCATACAGAACACACATTCATTACAAGACCACGTGTGTAACACAATCTCTGAAACAGATAGGTCCCGAATAAGAACAATATTCTTGCTGACTGTACTCTGGGTGTGTATCGAACAATGCGATGGTATGTTTTTATGTTTATCCATTCATGCTGATTTCTGTACACAGCAGTTGCAGCTGTTTGAGTATTTCTGGTTTGTTTGTTTTGATTGATACATATTTTATTCTAAATCCACCCCCAGGAAAAAGGAAGATCCATTATCTCTTTACTGATGGCTCAGAAATGACAGAAGAGTATGACTTGAAAACAGATGAACTTATTGGTAAGTGATGAATTGTACTAGCATGGAGCTACAAGTTTTCGGTAGCTCCATGCTACAAGAAAACTAATTGTAAAAATCATTTACCTTATAAACCTGTTGTTTTTTTCCCCCAGTCCGAAGGTGTCGACAGAAAAGCACACTTGGAGCTCAGGGTCAATGGCAGGTGGAGGTTGGGGAGCCACTTGGGGCCCCTGTCATGTCAGTGGAGTCTGATGTGATCAAAGAGAACTGCTCAAATGTTTGTTTTCTTCAATGTGCTCTGTGGCTTTGACTTTAAAATGACACCAAAGCATCTTCTAATACAAGCATCCAATTAATTTAGTTCATTTTACTTTGTCTCAGAGTAAATTAGTAAATGCTATGTGTCATTCTAATATCTAGAATGATTTCTGTTTCCACAGCCCGTGTTTGTTCGTAAAGACACAAAAACCAGCTTTCAGTGGAGAGTCCGTAACCTTCCTTACCCTAAAGATGTTTTCAGTGTCTCTGTGGAGACATCTGAGAGATGCATCATTATAAAAACCTCAAACAAGAAGTAAATATGCTCTAGAATCGGTTCTTCTCATACATGTGTTCATGTAATCATTGTGTTCAACCTATAGATGGCACTGTTTGCAACACATTTGTCCTATGACTTATGGAATCCTGTTAATGTCTTTTTAGGTATTACAAGAAGTTCAGTATTGATGATTTAAATCGCAGTCAGCTACCTCTGGACAGCTCAGCCCTCACCTTCACTCATGCCAACAACACTCTAATTGTCAGTGTAAGTCCTACACATCAAGAAAAAAGAAAATCTACACCATTAATTTAATGTTGCTAATACTTTGTAAAGCTGTAAGCTTTCATGTCTGTCTAGGTTCTCAGTCATCCACGTCAAGGTAAATCAAGAAGACCAAAAAAGAATCAACTGAACTTGGAGACATATCACCTCTCATCCAAGAGGCTTCTTCAGTTCATGATTCTTTTTTGCTCTTCTTGATTAAGATTCATGTTTGACTCCTAGATATGTGGGCTTTCCTGTTTAATGCAAGGACTCAGAAAATATTATCTCAATAAAGTTGAAGGTTGAAACATTTTCACGTAATACAGTTTTAACCCCGTGCACCTGTGCCTACAGTAATTACTCATTTTGCTGAAGGATCCACAGCAGAAAGATGAGGAATGTTAAGTAATACATTTTCTCTTTTATCCAGTACAAGAAACCCAAGGAGATCTTAACTCTTGAACAAGAGTTGCTGAAGGAACTGAAGAAACTGAAGGGGACCAGTGACGGAGACGTCGACTGCAAAACTCAATGAATTCTCACTATTGGAGGAAGCAGAATATTCAGTGTTGCATTTAAAGTAAACTGTCACTATATGAGCTTGACTTTTTGTCTTTATGTCTTCATTTAGATTAACTTTGGTCAGTGCCTTTTCAACAGTTTGAGTTAAATTAATAACGATTGTTAAAATATGATTTCCCATTCATATTTGATTCAGGCATATTCAATAAAAAATACTGTTTCATGCCCTCACAATCATTTTTATCAATGATGATGCAACATGTTTTTTTCTTTATTTAAAACAATACTTTAACAATATATTTAAAATCTTTGTAGAGAAATTTATGAATGTACCGCAACAATGTCTACTTTTGCAAATGTTATGAGGAGCAATTTTGATTGGGGTCACATAACTTACAACCAGCTTTGCATTGATGTCCTTGTAAAACACTCAAAACACACAACGCCTCATCCCTGTCCGTTCCAGTGTCACTGTTACGAGCACATCCCATTTGTGTTAACTGAATGCATTCATGTTTCTTGCGTGCTGTGGGCCACCCTGGAAGCCATTTCTAACACTGGTCAGGAAGCAGACCAGTGTTACTGATTGGGCTTTACAACATAGGCTTTCTCTGACCCTTTGTTCTCCATTAACACTCCACTGACACAAGTGAGAAATGAGTTCAAATGTTGCAGTGATGGGTGCCAAATGGATTCCATATTACTATCTAACAAGGAGAAATATAAGGATGCTTTTTCAAGCTGGATTTGATCTTAATATATATTGCGGTAACTGAAGATAAAGAATTTGAATATTTGTCTACTTTTTCTTCATCAGGCCCATGTAGGTGAAAACCATTCACTTATGGTTATTAGATAGTGGTTAAATAAGGACAGACCTGTTTGGAAGGATTTAAATATACTTCAGCCTTGTGATTCCCTGGGTTTTTTCTGACACTTGTCCAAACCCAGAGAGCAAGTGCAAATAGCACAGACAAAACCACAACTCTCCTACTATTGAGCGCTACCTCCTTCCAGATGAAAAAAAAAATGCAAGAAAACATTTTACACAGTCAGCTCTGCTGTTTCTCAATTATTGTAAAGGAAATGGGGGGTTTTATTTCAACCAACATCCATTCATACATGCTGTAGTTAATTCTGCAGTTTTTGCTTGAAGTCCATTCATTCATTATTTTATTTAACACATAACGATCTCCAGAGCTTAAGCTGCAACAACTTACAAATTGAACATCCAGCTCATGCAGTTTGAGAGCAGCCGAGTCCCTCTGTTCAGGGTCTTCTTCCTCCCCTGTCGTTTGGCCTCTGATGGTCATGCTCAACTGATTCTGGGAAGAAAGTTTCTTTTCTGCCTCCCTTTCATTCCCGAATGCCTCTTCCCAGCCATTCCCCCTCTTTCAGCCAATGCCACATTTTGCCACACAGGCCCTGATGCTTTTTCTGCAACCCCTTTCCCCTTACCCCTCCCTGTGTGACTGGCTTCTTTTTGATAACTGACCCCTCCTCGTGTTATTATTCGAACTCGCTATTGTATAACATGCCCCTTTATATGAGGTTTTACAAAGGCCCCATTTGATCAGAGGGTTACGGTGTGCGATCGTGAGAAATGCAACTACATGGTGGTAACCTTTGTTTAGGCCAAAATGGTGGGTTGACCTCATCGCTTTTAATACATAGCTTGGGCCATTCATGTCCAAGTCTCACTTGCTGAGCACATTGAATTCAGTAGGCTGTCACAGATATTGCCCCTCAGTTATCTGGGTCTCCAGCCTGAAGAAAAAAGGGGGAGAGAAAAAAAAAGTTTTTGGGAGTAACTAACAATGTATGCTGGCTTTCCATCCCAAAACAACAACACAAGTGAAAACACAACCAGCTTGTGAAAGGAATCTTTAGTGGTTTTAATATACACTCTACAATAAATATCATTTGACATCATTTACATTTTTACAGTAGAAATATATTCATATATGTAGAAAAAAACAGGTTAAAAGTTCTCAGAAATTGCCTCCTAAAGGCAAAACAGTCTGTCGACTGAGACTTTGATGCTGTAACATCATCCACAGATAGCTGCCGCATCTTGCTTCATCGTTTTCATCTATTTTAAACATTTTCTGTTTCTAAACTTCTAACCAAAATTTTGCACTGATGACAAAATTGACTTCCTCTGTCCTTTAATTGCTCCCTGATTTCAGAAGTAAAACATGTCCTAAACTCTGATTGAATTGGAAACAACAAGCAGATTAGACAGTCAATGTTTACGTACAGTCCAGTACAGAGAATTACATCAGTCCACATAATTAGGGAAGAAGTGTGTGGGCACTTGACTGGAGAAGTTTATGTCTGGGAGCACTTGTCTTCCCTTGCAGTGGGGGTTCTGTGCTAGTTCATTCAGTGGTATTTGGTGCTTAGCGGCCACCTGAGCGCTGGTGACGGGAAAATTTAGTCCGCTTGCTTGAGTGCGCCGGGACGGCGAGAGGCAGCGCATCAAACGGTCGCCTCTCACTCAGTAAGTGCCCCTTAGGTAGACGCTTCATGAAGTGGGCCTCCCTCTGGTGCTGCTTGGTTTTGGAGGCCTTCCTCGGATGGCCCCTGCGTGTGAAAGCCATATACCAGCCCTCGTACTTGGCGTTCTGGAGCGCTGTGTAGTTGTTTTCCAGAACGATCTCGGTAAAGATGCAGTCTTTGCCTCGTCCTTTCCGCTGAGAAAGAAAACAGGGGGGTAGAAGTTGAGATACTTTGGATAACTTTCAGGTAGCAGAAAGCGGATCGTCTTTATTTCTGGGCAAAGAAACACACTTTGAAATCTGAACAAATCTGAAAACTATATGATGCTCTGGCATTAACATAGTTATGTGTTGTAATAAAACTGAAAATCTATTATAACTTCTCCAAGAACAACACAAACTTTAGAATGTTGCTTTAGTCACATTCAGCCACAAAACTAGGAATTACAGAATACCTTGCCAATTAGTTTCCCCCTCTTGTTCATACATATGTAGTATCCTGTCTTCACCCCTTTGATACGAATACGGCTTCCAAAAGAGTCCGTCTCCACCTCCAGTTTAGCTGCACAGAGAACACAGATTACAGATCGTCACACGGCAAGGTGCGGACATGCATGTTCTGACACTGCATGTGTGAGACAAAAGATGTTGGTGTGGAATTTTTCTGAAGTCATCATGCATGATGGACACAATGAACTGGATCATCGTGTTTAAATGACATCCAGTTCTTTTGAGACGGCCACAGTTGGAGAACCAGAATCCTCAGTAGACACAGAGGTCTCTTCGCGATCCTGCAGCTACGTTTAAGAATATTATGCCAGCTTTGCAGGATTGCATCAAATGATAGTGATTTTGCAGGGTGTGATTGTTGTTGAATGTCTGTAAATTCTGTGCAGTGATACGGTTCAAAGTGAGGATTCGAGAGAGCAAGAATGCTGCAGTAAGGGACACTACCACAAGCGCAGAGCGGTGGTCAGATTTGGGCTGGTTACAAGACTGACACCCACTTAGGATGTGCAGCCAGTGCGTGCATGAATGACTCCCTCCCTCTGTGCAAATGTGGGTGTAGGCCGGGAAATTTAAGACAAAAGAGCACACAGGAGAGGCAAGGAAAGGAAAAGGTATAAAGAGAAGATGCTGACTTCACCGCTCCTTATAAATTGAGTCATACATCGAGTTGTAATGCAATGAAAATTCCTCATAAAACGAGTCTCTAAAAAGCAGACAGCAGGCATTGAGCGTTGCACATGCAGCGGTAGCTGCTTCGGAAAGATGGCTAGAAACACCAGACCCGTTAGCGACAGGAATTCTGCTCAGCTCAGTTGCTAGAATAAGAACATCTCCCTCAAGTCAATCGTAACAGGTGTCAAGGAATTTCCAGATGACCACAGAAATAAATCATCGAGGCTGTAAAAGATGGCAACACTGATGCCACTAATGATGTTATCATTTCTTCTACTGTTCCTCCAGGCTAAAACTTTTTCCTACATGCTGCCAAAAATAACAAATTTGGAACACTGCTGATTTTCAACAGTTCCCAGTGTGGTACTGACTTTAACCAAATCCACTGGCAGTGTACATGTTTCCTACATTTTTCTTATGTTTGAATGTATTGAGATGTAAGAAATGATCATTTCAGTGGTCATTGGTCTTGGTTTGTTCAGTCATAACAGGCAGTAAAACCGCTTAATTTTAGAGAGAATAAAAATATTCTACCGGAGTGGATGGACATTTGTTCCATTTTAGTCAATATGGAGGAGGAGGAGGTGTTGCGATCGTGTTTGGAAGCAGAATAATTGGAAAAGAATTGAATGTCAAAGCCATGTAAGGGAAAGGTGGACTCTGGAGAGGAAAACAGTTGATTCCATTTTTATCAGAGGGATGGTATGAATCCTACTAATGCCATGACCTACTTGCCTCTGCATGTTCTCTTGGTGAGGAACCACGTAGGAAAGCGTCATTGTCATGCCAATCCAATCAGAGGCAGAGTATTACTTGCGGTCATGTCGCCATAGTGGAATTTATAAATTTTCTTGACTGTGCGCTCTAATGGTGCCTCGGATCATGTTTGGCTATTTGATTAAAAAAAAAAAAATCTGAAATGACATAAGTTACAGGACGCTTACAATGTGGCCACAGCAAACTTTAGTGTGGATCAGGATAAGTTTTATTTCTCTTTCATGAACGAAACGGAACGGGAAGTTTTAATTCTAGGGTTGGTAATAACCAATGGATGCCATTTGATGAGAATTTAAATAAAATATTGGTACACCAAACTGAAATGTTTACCCTTTTTCCTTAAATTATAGTTCGGTTATGAAGCAGATTTTGTGCTTGTTCGAATTATTATAAGGGACTGCTGGGCCCTGGGGATGCATGCGCTCTACTGAGTGCCTTCCTAGTTTGTAGTAAAATGGACAGTGAATTACTTAGTGTCGGGATGTTTCAGTTCATGGATATCGTCCATCCCCAGAAGCCGTGCCATCTGCTAGTTGTGTCTCTTACCGTGGACCGCTCCATCGTCGCCGTTAGCGTTGACCCTCTTGTTGGCCAGGACCTGGACGTGTTTCCCGCTGGTGCGGCTGTACAGCTGGTAGGTTCGTGTCAACCGGCGGCTCATCCGGTCCGACAGGCGGCTCTGCTCGGTGACATGGTGCTTAAAATTAGGAGGAGACTGCACAGTGTTCTGTCGAACAATAAGAAACACATGTCATGAAATATGAAAGTGTTTTCTTTTTTAATTTATTTCTCAGAACATTTCAATTTGCAAAATATAAATATAAGTAGGGCTTCTGACAGTCAGTGTTCACAGTTCATTCTGTTATGACCTTTATCATATAGCTCTTCTTTTTGTTTGTATTTGTCTGTTTCGAGATGCTTTCATGGACCTTCGGGGATTACATTCTCTCTTGTTTATACCACCGATGATCTTTCAACTCTTCTTGACTTCATTTTTTTTCTCATTTCAGCCGGTCTCCATCCACACATGTTTTAGCCATCACTTTTAGGCTGGGGCTTACCTCTTTTCAAGATGTTTGAATTGTTGCCAATTGCCATAGCACTCATAATAAAATGTTTTCATTGTTATTGCAGCTTATTGCAGATGTAGAG
The DNA here is from genome assembly GCF_040054535.1 of Antennarius striatus. Lineage (NCBI taxonomy): Eukaryota > Metazoa > Chordata > Actinopteri > Lophiiformes > Antennariidae > Antennarius > Antennarius striatus. The sequence goes on along the minus strand of NC_090783.1, from coordinate 15,958,388 downwards.
ACACTGAATTCGAAGCAGCGGAGCACGGCGCCTGCATACTTGTTAAGTTTTATTTACTTAATTTTGCAGAACCTGACGCAACATTAATGTTTTTATTGAAGTGTAAATGTGAGTTTACCTGTGCGTAAAAGCAAAGAGCTGTGAACTGAATTAACCTGAAGGAAAAGAGAAAAAAATACAATGAAAGAGTACAATGGACACAGTGGGTAAGGATATCATCACGACACCTCTTTACTTACAGATAACCTAACCTCGATGTTCTCAGCCTCATCTTATAATAGTTCAAATATTGCTTCATGAATACTCCACTGATTCGCCGCTGGAAGCTCTAGGAAATAAAGTTCCTCCGGATGGAGATTTCGGCTCAGGTTTGCTCGCAGGAGACGATGGCCGTGACAATTAAGAGATCCAAAAAGGTCAGGGTCCAGGCAGACACAGAATCCAATCTCCACTGTACTGGTACAATTTTTTTTTAAAAAGTTCAGAAGTTTTAAAGGTTCTTATCCAAACTGAAAGTCCAGAGAAAGCGTCGCTGCCATCTATCAACCTCCATCGTGTCCTGTTCGTGTCAATCAATCAACCTTCTGTGAGGAACTTTAAAGTCAGCAAAAATCTTTCTTGACCTTCTATAACAGTGTAATAGAAGTCACTGTGTTGTTTTACGCACGGACCTTTACGCACGTATGGCCAGATGCGCGTTTTAACTAATAATAGTTGTTGTTTTTTTTAAAAATGAATGAAATCCTCCAGTAGAAACACGTTTTAGTTGTCTTGAGTAACGATGCTACGGTTCTCCCTCCCCAAGATGCACACAAAGTCCGACGTCAACTTTCCTCCCACACGTGTATGTCTTGTGTTCTCCTCCAGTCCACACAGCGAATAGCATCTGTCTTCCTCTACATTTAAATACTTTAACTTGCGCGAAGGTCAGTGTACTCGACCGGAGCAGGCGGGGCGTTCAGGCTGAAGCCAATTTGAAACTGAAGACTTATCAAAACATTTTGCCTGCACATATTTGCTTACAAGATCGCAGCATTCATCAAGAAGGTGATGCATTCAAGCAAAGTCTAAGATGAAAAATGGAAATATGAGCAGTCAATCACATAGAAACAGTGTTTGTGTTTAACCAGGTATTTATTCAGAATCAGACACATTGATCTCATTAATGCACTTGTCATGATATTATGAATCTTTATCCGTGTAAATTGCAGCATACTTGGTTTTCTATAAGCAGAATGTCCACATGGAAAAATTCCCTGGCATGGACTTGAGAAAATCTACAGTTACATTAACTTATTCCCCGACTGCGGGTTAGAGGTTGTTTGGTGGTCCCTCAGGACAGACCTTGATGTACTTTTTCATCGTACATATGTAAGTAATATGTGTTCCATGTGAACACATGACACAAAATGGTTTTCACATAACATCTAAAGCCTTTTCCTTAGATACAAATGCTCTCTCGCTTGCAATCATTCTTCCATAACTATTCACAATCCTGCTTTGATTTTCTACAGCATGTCCCAAGCCTGGCCTGCTACTTTCACAGCATGATTTCATACACTACATCATGTAATTATATCATAATTTGTCTTTGTGACAGCGAAGCAGCAGGGTTTCATTCAAGGGGACGTGGCTGTTCACAGTCGTCTGATAGGGAAGAAAGGGAACATTAGGAACATGGGACACTTTGAACTCAGCCCGTCATGAACAAACTTTAAACTTGATTGATTGTGTCATTGCCTTTTTCTATTGGACACAAGAAGAAAATGGTTGTGAAGAGAGATTTTGGAGTACACTATTTTGTCTTTAAAGTCACACACTGTTCTAACCAATAAGATTTTGAAGTAACAATTTATTCCAAATTAAACCAGCGATGTGGTTCCTAAATGTGTTATGTTTCTATTACGACCTTGAGACTAATTCACTGTAAGACATTTGCATCAGATTTAAAAGTTATCTTAACTGAAATGATGTCAATAAATGTTACATTCAACCCAGTATCCCCTATTGTTCTTGTGCATGCAGATAAAATGAACAATGAAAGTATTTTGGTGAAAAATATTACTTCTTAGGCAAAAGCTGCAAACAGGTACTCCTTAAATCAGAACAAATGAATTACTGACACGACACCTCAAAATCAGATTATAGATCCTAATGAACTAAAATTAATTTCTGGACATCAACTTTTAAGGATTTCTAAATGTGGGCCCGTATTTTCTGGATGAACATTATGGGAAACTTTTGCACTCCACACACAGAACAGCTGTACCAAAGTATGATATATAATTATGTGAGTTTGGTCAGTGTGTTTGAGTTGTAAATCAGTCATTTCAGCCAATTCAGGGATTTAAAGGGTGAAAATGGACCTGCCTTATTAGTTCCAGCGGGACAGTACAACAAGTGATTTTGCCACCTGGAACAATTCAACTTTGTTCCGTCAAATTTCACCTCAATGAAGGAATGATCACACATCCAAATATGAAATCCACATGCATGATAAGTAAAGAGATTGAGTTTTATGACGACCACACAGTGACTGATCAGGGTCTGACTGTCTGAGCACAGATTAATTCTGTCACGAGTCATTTAAAGAAAATATGGTTAAGAAGAGGGAACCTGGAATCCTCTCCTTGGTGGGTCCCTATATATTTAAACCCCACTCTAACAGCTTCATGTATGTATGTCAAATATAAGTCACAAAATTCTAGAGCCGAAAGCTCTTATTTCATTTCAGCTCAAAAGCATGCTGTGTGTCAAATTCAAATTGGGTGAACGGATTTCATATGGAATCACTGACTAGTCTTGGATATCAGTCAGTTCCTTCTTCAAACAGACCATTGAGTGTTATGACACTACAGTATTTCATTTTTGCAATAAGGCTATTATTCTGTATAAAATATCTTGGTTGCTCTTGCCGTGGCCTCGAGTTGGCTAAGACCAGACAACGACACAAGTCCTGTCTCTTGAATGCGGATGCTGGATTTTTAGTTTGTTCCCACAGGAGCAGTCAATGGAGAATAATCTGGAAGACTGTGTAGGATAAATCTGTCATGTGAAGTAACTGCTGGAAGAAGGTCTGCAGAGGGAGAAGTGTTTCGGACTGAATTAGAAAGAAGAAGTGACATTTGTACTGATGCTGCAGAATCATGAGTTAATGCTACCTTTACCAAGTCTTCAGGGTGTCTAACTGTGTTCTTAAAAGAAGAGCCAGGATGCTGCGAAATATTCTTATTTTGCGTGATGTGTAGATTAGGGGTTAGGTTTAGTGTTTCCTTTGCACTCAATGTAAGTCTACACTTACAGGAACTTTCTGACTCCCTCCATGAATTAGTCCACAGAGTTTGACGACAGCTGTGAATAATGATTTTAAGATGATGTGCTAGATTACGCTGCATCTCTCCATGGTCTCTGTAGTCAGGTTTTTTAATCCAGCTGGACAGAGCAGCTCTTTGTCTATCTGAGTCTGGTGAGCTTGTCAATGATTTCCAGAACTGTATTCTGTGACTTTGACTGAGGTGAGAATAATACTCGACTGGGTCGACTCAGTGGTGTAGTGGTTTGCATTCGCACAAAGAAGGTTCTGGGTCTTAATCCAGACCCAGGGTCTTTCAGAGTGGAGTCTGAATGTTCTCACTGTGTCTGTGTGGGTTCCCTCCAGGTGTTCCAGGTGCTTCCTCCCATAGTCCCAAAACATGCAGTACAGGTGAATGGGTTACCCTGAATTGCCTGTAGGTGTAAATGTGAGCATGAACGGTTGTTGGCTTTGTGTGATGAATTTGTTCAGGGTGGACACGGTGTCTTGCCCGCTGTCGGATGAAATGTGAGCTCCAACTCCATCACAACCCAGCGAAGGTTGTTGTAGAGCATTGATTGACAAAATACAACTATTGAGATATATAAATCCAGACCAGGCAATACAGGGAGATGATGGCGGTCCTCATAGATGAACAATATAATTTATGACTATCTAGCCTCTGAAGGTTTAGTTTCAACATAATGAACAAAAGCTTAGGATGGCCCCGTTGACGAGGGTGAGCTCAACCTTTAGGAATGTCCACACACTCATCACTTCAGGTTTCCAGACTTCATGCTAAGCTAAACTGACTGACTGGTGGACGTAGCATCAAGAAAGCAAAAGAGTGGAATTGCTGAAATGCTGAGCCACTCCTTTCATCAAATTATCTTATGTGTATTATTCTTGAATCCACATTCTTTACTGCCTCAAAAAACATGACTAAGAACAGTGGGTCCAGTAATGTACAGTCCATTCATCACTTTGATTTCACCTCCGTCTGCAGCAGCCACTTACAATTTAGAAAGAGCTCCATCTCTGCAAATGTGAATGACAGTTGGTTAAAGTAACCTGTCAGACAGTTTTGGGTAAAATTCTCCAGACTGTACATGAAAGGTTTCTCCGAAACATGATCAAAAGCTATCATTTTTTATTCTAATTTTTTACATACCTCACTGTCTGCTGCCTCACTCCTGAGATTCTCTAGTGACCTGCTTTTTTGGGCTCTTAATGAGTTTGAGAAGAGTTGACAAAGTTCCAAGTTTTGCCCCAGACCCCTATTCTTTTGCCTTTTCTCTTAGTCTCTCAAATGCTGCTTTTCTCATTTGGACCACAGTTTGAAAAGTATAGCAAGGTTCTGGTATCAGCGAGTAGGGTACAAAAACAGCAAACACTAAATGCTTTGAAAAAAGAAATCACAGAAAAGAACTTTTTGGCAAATATGCACATAGGTTATTCTTAGAAGAGGAGTGACTGAATGTCTGAAAAAGCCCTTGAGCAGACTACTATTCAGCAAGATGTATTATTCCTCCGAGCTAATGTGAGACGTAAAAATCTTGCACAAGTCAGAGCCAATGGAAAGGTATACACCATGGTGGAAGAGAAAAAGCAGAGCCAGAGAGGAAGACAGACAGAGAGTGAGTGTGTTTGGATGGAAAGAATATGTGGGATGTTATGATTGTCAGTGTCATCTGGTAGCAGCGACTCTCTCCTGCTCCCAGTCACCACACAAACCAGCAGATTACCTTAGACTGGTTCGCAAATTCACCATCACTGAATGCTTGTTGCTTGAGGATGTGCAGGACAGCATTGATATGCATGCTGCTAATGGACAGCAACACAATTTCTGTAATGATGTGTCTAAAATCAGATGAGTATTTGAGTGACAGTGATAACTGATCAATTAATCTTTAACCAATTTTTTCACCTAACCTTTTACACCTAACCTCGTTGTCAACAGTCCTCCTACGATCCATCTGACTTACAACCTTCTAGAAGCTGACCAGATTTGGACCAAATTTCCCGACTTGTGTTACTGCGTTAAACCTTTCATTTAAAACCTGTTACCATTTACAATTATAGACTACACACTCACTTCTGCTGCAGGTTAATCAGGTAACTGGAGGCTATTAATGTAATAATGAGACATTTTCATTAATAACTGCTGACTTGGTGTTTATTAACATTTATTAAGAACTTACCAACATGACTGTAGTCCAAAACCAGAGGGATAACACATGCTGTGGGGGGGGGTTACTCACATTCCACCTGCCCTACCATTCAAAAATGCACATGTCCTGGTAAACCGGAATTTCGATGCTATATTTATACTTAAAATTTATTAATTCATACATTTCACCAAATAACTTACTGTTTATTGTGTATGGACCAATTAAACTCTCAATTAAGATTCCGACAGAAGCCAGGAATCACAAAAATCTCCACAGATATTATATATCACAGGGGAACAAAATCAATATCCTAATATATTTATTTTTACTCAGCAGACAGAGACATTAAGTGTCATTTCAATGACATTTACATGGTGAATTCTGTCTGCATTTTCAGTCACACAGTGATGATTTGGTAAATGCATTGCATGCATGAGTGAGTGTGTATGTGACAAACCCACAATGCCAGTGCCTGAGAAAACTGTTACTGTGAGAAAACTTGGAAAATCAAGTCAAAGTTCCCACCGCTGAATGACGTTTGAAGAACTTACTCGTGTTTGAGTGAACTGGGAGCACAAATAACTTTAACTGGATGAAACGACTGTCTGGTAATGACCCCAGTATGTAGAAGTGATTAGGGGACCTAAAGAGTGTTTGCGTAACGACTCTTGAGTGGTGATGCTAAGACTTTCTGCTGAAGCCTTTAACAACTGCTTAACAGTATAACAGTTCTTTTTGGCTGTTCCTCGCGGGAGCCTTGTTTTTAAGTATCTTAACCACAATTCTATCATCGAGTGAGTCTTAGATTACTCTTTTGCTCTCACCAGATCAGATGAACATGAAAGTAATGAAGACAAACAGGCCAACAGTGGCATTTGCATCAGTTTTCTGTTAGGAAAAGCATTTGAGAAGGAGGTAGAAGCCTGCAAAGTTGTCATTGGCTCTGTCACAGTGCTATTCCTTCCTAGAGACTTGGATGTTCCTCCAGTATTTCACCCTGTAACCCCCCACCCTGAACAGCGTGTGATTTACTGTCTTGTAAACACATAGGAAGTAGCATTGAAAACGGTTTAACAAAGTCAATAAAAGCAGACATCATTCCTGGTATCAGGAGGTGGTGAAGGGGAGGGGGAGGAGAGGGAGGTCTGGGGTGGCCGAGGGCAGGTAACCTCCCCTCCCTCTCTGATTTTCTCCCTTTCTCCTCCATCTCCATATTTTCTCCTTGTCTGTCATATCTGCGTCTTCTGTTCCTTCTCTCTCTCCGCTGAGTTTTTCTCTTTCCCTGTTTTCGTATTATCTTTCCCCCCTTCTCACCCCCTTCTGTACTCCCCTCTCTCTCCGTCTCTTTTTTTATTTCATGTGCTGCGCAGTGGACAGCCAGAGAAATGGCTTTACCAGACCTACCTGCAGGGCTGCTTAGGGCAGCTCTTTCATCTGGGCTCTGGAGAAAGAAGCCCCCAGCCCTGAAACAGCTGTGTAGACCTGGGAGTGAGAGGACCATGAAATATGCAGAGAAAAAAGAAACAAAATTCAATGGACCTCCGGGAATTGTTCCTCCCCATGCCTCCTTCCCTCTTTCTCTGTACCTTCATCCGCCTCACTTTTCTTTGTCTTTCTTCTTGCTCATTATCTCTACAATGTTTGCCTGTTTTTAAGTTTTCCTATTTCCAGCTCTTGGTCCATCCTTCCATATTCTTCCCTCTATAAGGTTTTCTCGCTCTTACAGTTTTTCGATGATTAAACCTGCATGCTTTAACCATCAAATTGTATGAAAAGTGAGCTCCTGGGCGTCTGTGAATGTAAATGGCAGACTGATGGAGGTCAAGAGCTGGACAAAGCTAAACGAAGGAGGACTCTGGAAATTGTACTATGATGTTTTCAAGATGAACTGACAAAAAAAAAAAAACTTTGGTCACCTTGACCAATTAATAATTTGGACGTCCAGAGCTACAGTGATGAGATGTTGAGGTCACCTCATGTTGCAGCATTATAACTCACAGCTTCATGCTGCGAGGATCTTCTGTAGATTTCTGGCAGCTTCACGCAGCCCCTGAAGACGACTCGAATGACACTGAATCAACAACCTGATGAGCTCCACGTGAGGCAGATGTGTCACGATGAAGCAGACAAAATGTGTTGCGTCTACCTCTGCCTTGCCCTTATGAGATCAATATAACAATAGCCAATAAATGTCTTTCATCAAACTGTACCTTTTAAAATGGCCTCTAATTGTGACCATCTCTAAACACACCCTTGCAATGATACTGTTTCACCAGATCCCTGATCAGCCACAGCATACTGGTCAGGTGGATTAGCTCCGCAACCTAACCAAACACTTCCTGCAGCAGATACAACCTCTAAAACTATGTAGGCAGTGAGTGAAAAAAGTGATATGTGCCCAACAGGTGGTTGTGGTTGGATCAACACAGTGTGAAGACAACAAGCAGAAACTGTGAGTGATAACAAAATTCTCCCTTAGCCGAGCAGCAGAAGGTTTCCTTAGCCTTTACTAGCATAGCATCAAATAAAATAATCACTTCATGCAGCAATCAAAAAGTAATGAAAATAACACCATCGATTTCTACTCTCACCGCTGACACCTCCTACACAGTTTGAGGGACTAGGATCTCAAAATGTAGCTTCAGCTTCTAAAGAAGTAAGAAAGACGATCTGGAGTTTTGGAGCGGGACGTAATGTCCCTATTGCATGATCACCATCGGTCCACTCTGTGGTGAGATCACCATCCCAGTTTTAAGATTCCTCACACCCCTCCAAGAGGTGGGATATAATAAAAAATTGAGCAATTGGTGACAATCCATATCCATGCCATCCCCATGGGTGCTCCTCAATGGCTTCTCTGTTTTATAATTGCTCTATTTCAGAAATTTGACGCCCATTGTTGCCTTTCTATACATGCAGCACACTTTACTCTCTACTGGTCCGTGTATTTGTGTTGGACAGTGTCTTGCTTGCTGGAAAGTATCAGCACAGTGACATGATTTCATGATTGTGTTAGATTGCTATAAGTGTGCACTTATGGCTATTTTAAATTTTGGGCCTGTGTATGTAGGATCCAGAGAACGTAGGGGCTCATGCTGATGTAATGTAATGAGTATTGTGTTATTACTTTCTACGCTCTCTTCATTTTGGACCTGAATTAAGGCGCAACTAACCAAGCTGTTGCATCATATTTAGAGCAACAGCATTGTAGAAAAAAAAAGACAAATTCATGTACAGTAGCAGAACTCAGCACCTTCAAGCAACCATCCCAGCAGGGATCAGGGAAGTTCCCTCGCTGTTGTGTGAAAACATCCACAGGACCGACGCCAAGAAGAGTCTGATCACACGTTTTCCATTCCTGTATTGAAAAGTGTTTTAAAGGCCACTTAAGAGAGGAGATTTTTATAGCATCATAACACTTATGGATTACTAGCTAAGTACTCCAGCAGCTCTGTTTTCCCCTTGCGTTTAAAGCCAACTTTAGAAGATGTGAAAAACTGACCTGTGAATCACCTGGACCTTCTCCCTCCCTCCACTCCCCAGCCTTTCTCCCCAAGAGAGAACAGAGAGCAGGACTGCAAAATGTGAAACAAAACAAAAAAAAAGATGAAGGAATGAAAAATATGGGTTGGAGGGCAACTGGTTAACACAAGGGGCTAAGTATGGTGAGTAACAGAGTGAGAAAGCAGAGAAGGAAAGTCCACTTTAAAGTGGAGGGGATGAGGGTAGAGGGCGGACGAGGGCTGGTGTTGAGTGCTGTTGGGTTTGTTTAGTCCCCTTCAAAGGCAAGCCTAATTATTTTACCATGCTGTGTCTGCAGACTGCAGGATTCTCTCTCAGCTCCTATCTCCTCTGTCCAGCTGAGAGCTTAACCCTTGAAACGCTTCATTCATTCATTCAACATTTCAGTCAAGAGAGTAAAAATATCAGATGTACAATCAGGTCTGACATCAAGATGTCATTTTATTCTTGCTTTAGTATTTTACTTTTAGTTAAGTTCTGACGTCCACTTCTTGTTGCCAAAGTATCTTCTGGTGTCAAGCATACACATATATGATTAATATCCAAAGCAGAAATACTTTAACATGGATGGATCACGTTATATTTATTGAGCACATACTGTATGAACATACAAACAACCAAAAAAATTTTTACCCAAAAGATCAGTGAAGTGGAAAACAAAAATGAAATTATATGAAAAAGAAAGAAAAAGAAAAGAAATCAAAGAGTAAAAAGAGGGAATTCTTTCTCTTTGAATACACCTTTACAAGTTTTGTTACTGTTTATATTTATATTTTTGTTTTTTTAGTGCTGTGGTAGTCAGTATATAGATTAGATTAGATTAGATTAGATTAGATTAGATTAGATTAGATTAGATTAGATTAGATTAGATTAGATTAGATTAGATTAGATTGGATTAGATTATTGACATTAGTTTATTGACATTGTGCTTTACAAGTGCAGCACAATGAAAAAATGTCATATTTATTGAATTCATATTGAAACCTGTGAGATTCAGAATGAAAGGTATCAAATTGAAGTTTAAATTTAAATTTGTTTGTGAACGTTGCCATTCACAATAAATTTAATCGGTTTTACCTTGGTGTGCAAAATAATTACCATGGAAATAAGTAAGTCATCATGTAGGTCTAAACCACATGTGTAAATAGATATAGAGATACAGTAATTAGGAAAAATTGATCTGATGAATGAATAAATGATAAAACTGTCACCTGATTTAGTGAATATGAAGCTACCAGCAGCCTGTTGGCACCTTAAAAGAATTAACACTTTTTGCTTCATTGAGTTAAAATAGACAAATCCAATGTTTGCTTGTTGAAATTTTCACCAGATGTTGTTTCTGTAATATCCAACAAGTCTCCAATGACGTTGCTAGCCATCTTCACGGTGGTGTTGGTCTCATTACTCTGGTAAATCACTAGGCAGGTTTATGAAATATAAATCTGTGGGGTAGAGTCCAATAACCTGTTTCATAGTTGAGAAACCAGACTTTACATTATTTCAAGTTCTTTTTAATTTAAAAGACATGGTAAAGGCTTACATTTACTAGATAGCTGACAGATTCACAACACATCTATGATTACACTGTTTCACATCTGTCTTGCATACTTTTTGGTACATCTGGACCGTAACACTTTATTTGTGGAATTATTTGACTGCTGATATATTTTTCTCACATCCTTTGCGAAAATGAAATGACAAATTAGGCTCATCCCAGTTGTGTTGTTGTGGAATATTTTAGTTGGGTTTGAGTTTTGTAGATGATTTTAAATGTCATAAATAGTTTTCACACCATTTTTACAGGTGCAGCATCACAAAATCCAACAAAAACACAAGGATTTTGATCACTGAGTTTAGATAAATTTTATAACAGGAGCGCTGGTCGTGTTCAGTCAATCTTGGCAAGCACACAGCAGATCACATTACATCAAATTTCCTCACTGTGGGACAATAAAGGATTATCTTATTTTAGGATTATTTTATCAAATGGGAATGCCACTCACTTTACACATGTTATTCCCATGGTGTCCACAGTCTTAAACAGATGTTTTGGAGATGTAAAAGTGCACCAGCTACTTAAGACGAGAAAGTTGTTTGCAGTCACAAAGAAATTGAAACATGTAAATGTCAAATAGTTCTGCTTGGTCCCAGCTCAGGATCCAGCATCTCAATTTATTTAGCTGAAATAAGAAACATTTTATAGTGTAAAATAAGATTGATTGTTCCAGCAATAGCATAAAATTATTCATTTAAGAAGACTTTCAGAAATAATTAAGTGTTTTATGCATTCTCAATGGAAATACGGTAAATTATTTCACCCTAGTGGCAGCTTTGTAAGAAAAACAACATTTAAAGCAAGATTAAATGACTTGTAAGATTTCTTGTGGCGTGGCAGCATCCAGGGGTAATTATTTATTTATTTATTTATTGAGAATGCCATTTTCTACTCCATAACTACAAATAATATTGTCTGAAGCTCATTGGGGCATAAAAAGAAAAAATAAAATACTCAGAGGACTCACAAAGTCTCTCCTTTGGCAGCTGAATCTTTCCAGACTTGACTTCTTTACAGCACCTCGGCTTTTAGGCTTTGGGCTGCGCTGTTTCTCACCATTGATCTGACTTTTTTCAAAATGAAAAAGAACAGAATTTACACACACTTCACCTTTGTTCTTTCATGGATTAACGGCAAATGAATTTATTGGATTCAGAATAAATTGTCGTATATATGCCAAATGTTTCAGGTTACGTCAAGTTCTAGAAGTTGTAATCGACATCCCACATGTGTTGTAGGGAAAAGTATAACAGCTTTATAGAAGTTATTTATTCTTTAATAGTGTAGACAAACGCCATCTCTTTCAAAATGTATCTTCTGGTGCAGTACTTTATTTCCAAACTACAATATTGTTCCAAATTTTAATTTTGACTCACAAACAATTATGTCTTCCACATTTGACACCTTTTTGTTTGGTATGAGTCCAGAAAGCCTACTGACTTCTGTATCTCCATCACCACCATGAGCTGCATTCATTATTTTGGTTACTCGTCAGAATTTGCATGAACTTTTGAGTAACTTTTTGTTTTGAACTCATCATCAGGATAAATTCTCATTTTTTAAATTGAACTATTCAGTGAATATTAGCATGCTAAAGCACTTAAACTTACAATACAAAATTGAGTCAGTCTGCCATTTTACTCAGGAAATGTTACCACGCTCACTTAAAAAATGTAAAACTTGACCATGAACAAAATGTAGACGATCAGTGGCTTGTATCAGAAGTCATGATGTCATTAGTTTCATTCAAGCAGGCAATATTTTAATGCGTCACCAGCTGTATGAGCTTCAAAAAGACTCAGTAATCCAGCATTCATCAAGATACCGTTGTGTGATTAGTCTTTTAGTAATGAGCTGAGATTGAATGCTGCCACCTTCATCCAGCTCTCTCTTTCTCTTTCTACTTTGCCCACATTTCAGGGGTTTTTTTAAGTGTGTATTCATGTTTGAGTGAATCTCTCTTAGATGTTGTTAACGTAACTATCTTGTAATTCCAACTTCATGAATAAATGTGATTTTAAAGATTAAAAAAAAATGTTTTTCTTAATTTTTTCTGGGTTTTTTTAGTATGATAAATGTTAAAAGGTTAGATGTTTCTTTGTTCAGAAAACGCACAGTACTATTTATTGAAAATCCTCTTTACGTGAATCTCTTTTGGATTTTGTATCAATGTGATTATTTTGTAATTTGACTTTTATGAATAAACGTAATGTTAAAAATCAAATCAAAATCAAATCTCTCTCCCTCTCTCTCTCTCTCTCCCTCTCTCTCTCTCTCTCTCTCTCTCTCTCTCTCTCTCTCTCTCTCTCTCTCTCTCTCTCTCTCTCTCTCTCTCTCTCTCTCTCTCTCTCTCTCTCTCTCTCTCTCCCATGAAACCAATCTGCAGTAAAAGTCACTGTAAAAAAGTGTTCGCTTCATAGAAACTGGATCCCTTTGCTCCATTCCTCGTCTTCCTATTTTAACTCTCCATCTTTTCCTTCTTTCTCATCCTGTCGTACCATTCTCACTTCTTTGCCATCCTCTCTCTCTCTCTCCAGTGCCACCCCTGCCTGATCCTCCTTTTCTCCCTCCTTTCATGCCCTTACATTTTTTCTGTCTCTCACTCCCTGCTGTTATTCTCCCCTTTAACCCCCTCTCACCCTCATCTTTGTCTCTGCTCCCCTCTTCCTCTGTAGTCCTGCAACCTGTGGAACCAATTAGAGCTCATAAGCGGCGGCCTTTTGCCACTGTCGTGTGTTCAGTTTTACCTGCTGCTCCAAAAGGACCTCGACTCTAAATGTGACCACCACTGTCCCGCCTGTCACAGTGGGTGGGTTTGAGATGGTGGGATAGGGGGAGTACGTGACCACAGGAGCTCAGGGACCACCAAGCCTCTTCTGAACCCTGCCCTCAGTAAAATCTTGAATGTGGACCTTACCTACTTTGACAGGGAAAGACCGAAAGACAGTAGAGTCTTTTTTTTAAATAAAATTTTGTGAGGGAAGCTGAAAAAAAATATAATCCCCTTACTTTGCTGTCCAGTTTTACCTTTTATGTGTTATTATGTTGCAGTCCTGTTTGGATACGGTTCACCTTTAGGGGTAAACAAACTCCTCTTTTAGCACCGGACTGCCTCCTTTCACCCTCTTTTCACCCTCACCACAACCATCAGGAATGCTTTTAACAATTCACAGTCGGACGCAGAGCAACACGGGACACTGGGAGATTGTCGCATTCCAAGGGGGAGCATTTTTTAGTCCCTCTTCACGTGTCAATCAACGACACTATCTCCTTGTCGCCCCTTTTAACCCCCTCTCTTTAAGACACACAAACACCAAAATACACCAACGGTGAGCCTGCAGCCCGCTTCGTGTCTCAGCTTAAGGACACAGTTGTCGATGCGTTAAGCACCTAAGAATGTGAGCCTTATGGCGGGTGAAGGACACACAAACAGTTTTCTCAGACTTCACACGAACTACTCCTCCACCTCCAACATCTGTGATGTGGGTCACTGAGGAGCACCTCTCCTCTGGTGAAATGCAGAGAGCAGCAGGTCTCTTTTAACAAGGAGTCCCGGTAAGAAAAAAAAAAAAGCAAGTATAGGTTTCCAGCCTCATAACTCATCTCAACCAGTTAGTTTTTTCCACATATGATGATTTCTTGCAGATTTGGTCCCAGAGTCTCAACTGTTGTTCATGGAAAACATGCAAAACACTGTAAAATCAATCATAACATGAAATCCTATATTTTTGTAGCTTGATTTGAAATGATAAGCATAAAATCGGGGCTGGGAGGTCACGCAGATTCACGCACGCTCACAAATACGGGCCAAACTTTCAACAGCTCTGCTCCTAACACACACATTCTCCCCCTTACAGTTGGGATAACAGTCCTGGTGAAATTCTTTGGCACGATATGGATGTGTTGAAAGCACCTGACGGGTGTATGACAGTGGCAGTTAATGGCAGGTCTCCTTTAAAGTGGGAGGGGGGAGTGGTGGCGGGATACGTGGTTGATCCATTTGATACAAGCCCTGCTGGACACTTGACAGAAGCTGTCAGTGAGCCGAGAGGAGGGCGGCGCTTATCGATCAAACACCCCTCCTATCTCCCCTTCTGACCTTCACGTCCCGAGGAGGGCTGCTGGAGAGGGGAGACCGTAATGGGAGACAGCGGGTATATGTGACTGGGTGGGGAGGGGTGTCTCGTGATTGTGAACATAAATTAATTACAACATAAGAGTATAGGTACTCAGAAATTGGTCATAATTATATTTCTGGGTTGACATTAATTAATTGACAACAACTAAATATTTCTGACTTTCAATTTAAAACTTACAATACTGGATATGTTACAAAACAGAAGTTGTGTTATTATAGTAAAAATATTTCTTATTTTAATTTTTAATTAATCTCTCGGCAAGATAATATAAAATGTAAAGTACTTTAAATGATTGTGTGTCAAAAATGTTCAAATTACTTTGATAAAGTGAAAACATCATATTTGAGACAAACGAACTAGCACATTTCTGGCATTTTCATTCCTCATTCAAGGAAATTCTGATCAATGTCAAAATTATTGTAAGTCAGTTTTCAGATTTTTAATTCATCAAGTAATCAAATAATTGTTTTGGCAAAAATGTGTGCAACATAAACATAAAAACTTCTGATTTTATCTAAAAAAAAATTAGAGAGAACATCAGATGATTAAAAAAAATCAACCAGCAGTCCTATTTGTAACACTGACAAGTTATATTCTGTATCATATCTGTACATGAGTTAATATCAAGCGTTCTTTGTTTCATATTTAACGTCCTTTAATAATAAATGTGGTGCAGTATAAACTCTAGTTTAATGTAAGTATAAAACTATTTCCTAACAATAAAGTAAATACTTTCTAAAAACCAATTTCAGTATTAAGGACATAACATCCACCCTCAGTGCCTCTTTTGGATATGAACCAACCAGAAGTCTGCTTCTCTGACCTCTATGCTACTCTTCCCCGTCACGCTGGGCCTACAAATATTGTTGGAAACAGTGGGGCTGCATTAAGTAAAATATTTCTGCAGAAAATATTCATGGTATTTGGGGTTTGATGAGAAAGTTTAGAGCCTCTGATAATTCTTATGCATCATTGGGTTGATGCAAAGTTTCTACTTTTGTGAGTATGTGATTGCAGGGGGGACAGGGAGCAGGTCTGCTGTCCTGCGGGGTGAAGGGAGCTGCAGGGTCTGGTGGGTGGGTGGTTGGCTCCCCCTACTGACTCCTGAGCTCCTCACAAAGAGGGACACATTTCACTCACTGTTTTTCCCCCTGTAACGCAGAACGTCCAAACCTAAATTGACAATGTCAGAAAAGTGGATCATAATGAATTCATGTTTTTGCTGCACATGCAATTCTTTATAAGTTGTTTCGAGTCACATGCTGCTTCTTCCTCCCTAACTTCTTTCCTTTCTTTCCTTCCTCTCTCCTTCCTGATCTATAAATACTCTCTCATCAGCAGAACTTGGCTGCAAGGGGCTTCGACCCCCGGCCTCTCTCCATCCAGCAGAGCCATGATTTATGGGGGCTCAGGCTGGCGCTAACCTTGCACTTGAGCCCTGGCAGTATAAATAATGGCAGGTCAGCAGCACCGTGGATGGAGGGGAGAGACTCTCTCCACCTCCATCTCTCTCTTCTCTCTGTCCTGTTATCATCAGTGTGATGGAGACATCATCATCTCGGGGGAGTATAAATAGTGCTGGATCAGGTGACAGTGCCGGCCCTGGCCTTTGATGGGAGCTTTAATTTCATGCCTAATTTCTCTTGGCATGGCGAGGATCGATGCTGCCCTGCTAATGCTCCCAATCCCTCTGCTTCTCTCTTCTGCAGAGACAGAGAGAGTAAAGAAGGACAAATGTTCACTTCTGAGTGATGTGCATGCGCCAAGACATTTAGCTTACTTGTAAACACACACTTAAAAACATCCATCACACTGTCCAAATGTTTAGACAAATAAATACCCAGTCAAGACACACATGCGGCTCTATTTCTGCATCCGCAGATGACTTGAAAGATCGATACAGCTGGAACAGATAGCTTTAGAAATAAGAGCAACAAGCAAAATATAACAACACAGCCACCCACCTGTGTGTTGTGTGTGTGTTACACATTGCCACAATGATAAATAAAAGCCCTCGGTCCCTCACATGAAGCCTCAGGGAGGCATTGAACTCTAGCCCCTCCATAATGACTTTGTCTACCTATCGATCGGGCTATGATCCATGTACTGTAATTCTTATATCATCAGCCCCAGCCCCTGCAATAACTCCAAGTCATATTTCGGGGCCTCCCGTCCACTTGACAACTTAATGATGCAGGGGTCCTTGCTGAGTTTGCTCCCCTCGCTCCCTTCCTCCCGCAGGGCTCTACTTTCTCCTTGTTCTTTCAGACTAATATCAGCAAAGGCACATAGAAGCTGTTCTCTTTAAGGACTTCACTTTCTATAACCACATATCTTCTCCTCTTCACCTCTGTGTGCTTGCAGTATAGCGCAGGGCTAGCGTTCAGGACTGCTGTGCATCTGTCTACAATTTGGAACACAGGCCCTGCAGGCTCCCGGGGGGAAGCAGCTGTCCCTCTTTAGACCCTGTTCTTTTTCTCTCTTTGAGCCGGGGTGATATTTCATTGTCATTTCAGCCCCTCTCTTCCTAGCCTGGATGTAATAGTGGAAGATATATGGCCCTGCACTTCTGCAGCCTTCTGAGCTTCCTCAGCCTTTTATAAAATACTGTCAGAGTGACAAAACAGCAGCCCTTGGGTGTTCGGGCACAGATGCCCCCCCCCCCATTCCTGAGGCAATTTCTCAATATCCCAGGCTGGTCCTTTTAGCAAAGAGATAACATCTGGTTCCTTGGACAGGAGCTGGAGTCATCCTGGACAGAGTCGTAGCTCATCTATATAGCGCTGTGCGTCTGTAATCTATGGGATGTCTGTCAGCTATGTTTTTATAAGAGCTGATTTAGGGAGCAGCCCCCTAAACCTTGGCACACAGTCACGTGAGCATGGGGCAAGTGGGTGAAACACCTTCTGGTGCTGATCGAGGGCCACCGTAAGAGTTCACAATCTGCACAGAGAGAGGTGGGGACATGGAGCTCTCACTCATTACTGTCTCTGGATGAAAGGTGGGGGGGGGGGCGTAATGGAGCAGACACAATGCTCCATGTTCTATTGAGGTTCTTTCACTTTGTTCTTGTCACCCCATCCTTATGGGCATCTATCTTCTTCATATGCCACTACATCTTAAGGCCGTCCCCACCTCTCCTCCCTCCCGTCTCACTCTGCCCTGCTTGCGCCATCCTCTGCTCACACTCTCATCCTCAAGACACACGGTCTCTATCTCCTCTCTCCTGCGCTCCCCCACCCCCCTCCCCCCCCCCAGCCTTAATTGGGAGTCAGGGAGAGCAGTGGAAATCGCATTAACGCGGGCCCTGCCTGGGTTTGCCATTCATCTTCTTTTTTATTACGCCGCGCCGGGGCTGCCTGGGCTCTGCCGTTCGATTTGTCACCGGCCTCGTTCGCTGATAACAGGCATTTGTCATCGCCTTGCCTCCCTGTTAATGTTATCATCTCCTCCCTGACAGCCGCCCTCCGCCGGGGAGTGCCGGCGACAAAGCACATCCGTCAAGCGAATATTTCCACGGCTAAGGGGAGCGCACACTGCAATAAGCCACATTAAAGCACTCATGAAGGGTGCAGGCCGTGCGTGTGTGTGTGCGTGTGTGTGTGTGTGTGTGTGTGTGTGTGCGTGTGTGTGTGTGTGTGTGTGTGGACACCGGTACACGCCGGGGTGCGCGCTCCGTACGCAGACGCACCCGCGAACACGCGCACCGGAGCGTGTAGTGCGCTTGTCAGAGCCGTAAAGGAGGCGAGTGTGGGGCGGTGGTGGGGAGGTGTGTGTGTGGGGGCGACAGGGAGAGGAAGAGGTAATTTGTTGCAATTAATTACGCAGTGAGTGTGGCTTTGTTGTGTGGGAGAGCATTTTATCTGTTGGAATGCTTCCTTCGCCAGGCTGTGATGCTATTTGTTTGATTTATGGCCTCTGCCTGCCCGAGGCGGAGTGAGCCTGCGTGTGAGTGTTGGTGTTATCACATGTGCACAATGCTGTGGCATTATCCAAAGAAATATACTGTAGTCTAGGTGACAAGGAGCCCTTTGTTTGGGAGTAGTGTTACATATGAACAGCCAGTCTGACCCTGTGTGTCCTCTCTCAGGACTCAAACTCTGCCGTCCATTTGTCATTCAGCAGAAAATCAACAACTCCATAGGCTGACTCTCAATCACTTTGCTTGCCCCCTCCTTTTCCAAGCAGGGAATGCATGTCTGAAAGTGCTGCGACGCCAAGATGGACCGCAATGAACAGTAGAGGTTTGGTCATGTTTCTGGTCGACCCTCTTGTTCCTTTCTTCATTTCTTTTTCTCCTCTATGGTGTCGGGACAGGCGGGGATGTGGCAACATTTATCCATTCTACCTCAGCTGGGGGTTTGCAGGGCCCTTGTGCCGGCTGACAGATGGATCAGACACCCTGAAGGCAGTGGGAAGAGATAAGAGGGAAGCATGCCACTTGTCATCCTTCAAGATACTACAGTATATGACTCTCAAATTTGCAGTACGTCACATGGTATGGAAAACCATCGCTTGCAGGCGGTTGGAGTCAGGATGATTTTACACACCGAACAACGTGATTGTTTCTGTGATTCCTCACTCTATTATCAAACAGCATGCAAGTTTCAGGCGAGGATTATAGCTGCCTTGACTTTAACTCAAAAAATCTCTATTCAGTAACTGACTTCGTCACTACAGGGTCCAGAAAAGGAAGACAAGCTCATGATGAAAATAACCAGTTAATTTACTGAGGAGGCATTGGGGTGTTGGTTTGGCTTTTTGCTTATTTCAAACCTCGAGATGTTCAGAAGTTTTGTTGTGTTCCTGATTTTCTCAAATCAGCTCTTCTGGTAATCTTGTCCAACATTTACGTACCCAGCTGGTACAGAAATGACGAGTCATGTAAGTTCAATTTTCTTAGTTTTGTTTTGTTTTGTTTTTTTGTTTTTTTTTGAGCCAAAAATCTGCCTCCTAGCTGCTGAATGTTTTTCTAACACATTGATGAGACATAGTGCAGTAGGGAGCATTCATTCTGAATTATAGTTCCTTTGTAATGTCTGATTTCAATTAGCTGCATTAATGGCTTAAGTTATAGTAAATGTAAAATTACAAAATCATAAATAAAACACATTTACACATGTACTGTGTAATAATACTTGTTATATAATGCATAATAATTTTCAAGGGTAAGTAAAATGCAAAAAGAAAAAATGCTGCATCATCACTGATGCCGAAGGCAAATAATTAAAATTAAATAATTACCGTTAGCAACCTCAGTGAGTAAAACATGCACAATTTATTAAAAATAAAAGTTTGAATGCATCTTTACAATTCTTTTTTTTCACTGAGATGGAAACAGAGAGTCAGCATCACCTTTACATCTCCTCTGACTCTTTCATACACTCATCATTATTATGTTCTGAATTGGATGAAGTAGAGGAGAGGAGTATGGAAACAGCAACTACTCATCAAATTATCGGGCAAATCTAAATAAATCAACAGATTAAGATTTTAATTTTTGAGTTATTTTATAATTAGAGAGGAAATAGTGCAGAATAATGTTTTTTTTTACTTGATTATTTGTTTGATGCATGGAGGGGAATTCTGCTTTTTTGATTTCATATCAGTTAGTTAAAAATAAAGTTCAAATTGACCGCCAGATGAAGTGTTTTGGTAACACAGATGAGCTACCACATATTTAATACGGCACACCAGGAATGTGGCTTTCTTCATATGTGTAAGTGATTTCATCCATAATGTTGTCCCCAGCATTGGTTTGTTGATCACACAAATATTCCTGGGTGGATTCTTGTGTTACTTGGTGGGAGGTTTTGCCATGTGACAGAAGTATGGGTTGGAGTGGATCCAAGAAGAACACGTGATTTTTACACCAGTTCCATCTACAGTGGTGTCGAGTTTTGTGTTCATAGCTGTCATTGCCACATACAACACATACAGCAGTGAAAAATGGCTAAACAACATGTGTGTATGATGTAATGATCCTTAACAAACTATAAGTCCATGCATTTGGATGATATTTCCAATAGCCATTATTTTGAGCTCCCTTTGTGAAAAAGAAACAAAACTGAATGAAACATTGAAAGAAAGACAAACAAACACAAGTTTTAAAGTCTTGTGAAGATATTCACATTAATCAGAACACTGTAAACATACATCAACAGTAATTGTTGCATTATTCTCAGTGGAACATCAGAGGAACATACGTACATTCCTTCAGTACAATGACAGAGATGTGTACATAGAGGTGTTATTATTAGGTAATTAACATATTCCCTCACCACTGATTAACAAACAAATAAATTCATCATGGGACACATTTAAAAAAGTGACACTAATGAGATCTGAACTTGTAACGGCACTGTGAGGAATCAGTTGAGACCCAGTAAAAATGGTATAAGATGCAGAGAAATGGGTTAAAATGCCACTGGTGGTTGACTAGAAATCTGTGACCGTGTCATTCTAGGCCCACATAGCTCAGGCGTTCCATTCACACTGATTTAACAGGGATTACTGTGTGTGAAGGTCTGCATGACCCAACAAACCCATATTTCTTCTTGTAGTTTTCTCATGAAGAAGCAGATCTCTTGGTGGCCACAGAATTATTGTTCATTGTGTTTGCTAAGGGTTCCGTAACCATTCATCAGAGCCATTTTAAGATGATCATTGGAAGTCAGCTCATCTTTGTCGATGTTGTTGTTGGCAGCGAACATCTGGCTGATCTCCATGAAGGTTTTGTTCTTTGTCTCAGGTATGACGAAAATTGTGTAGATGGCCACCAACCAGCAGATCGCGCAGAAGATGAGGTAACAGTAGGGACCTGTCGCCATCTGTGGTGGGAGGATACGAGGAAGTCTATTTTTATGAGTCAAAGTAATTACATTATTTTGCCCTCATTGTGTTTTGCCTCTGGTAAGTACCAAGTGTAGAGAATAATAAAAATGAAAAAACAGCATTCTGATCCTGGATCACTGGCATCAGCAGGTTTCAGGAATCGCCGAGCAGTGGTCATTATTAAAAATCCTGATCAGAGCACTTTTAATACACTTGACCAAAGAAAACAAATACAGTTATTATTGACCAAGGAAATCGGATGGAGATTATTTTGGAACCAAACAATTGTTAACCATCAATATCTACATCAAAACAACAATCCAGCTAGGAGACATGAGATTTGATTAAAAAGTAGAATCATTAAACAGGCGGTAAAGAGGCCATGAAGGAACATTGTGTATGTACATATCCAGCGTATCCAGAGAAACATCAGGATTAGGAGTTGTGTCCAGTCAGATCGAGTCTCAACTCTGCCTTTAGTTCTATTTGATTCTTCTCCTGCAATCTATTTGTCTCATAAGAGGCTAACTGCTCTGCTACATCCACCATCAGTTGTTTACCTGTTGCCTGTAATGTTAGCTTCTTCTTTTTTTGTTTTTGCTAATAAACAGGTTCCTGCTGCGGGTTCAAATCACATGCAAGCCCATGTTAAAAAGACAATATTGATTAGTGCAGCTTTAAAGAGGATATTGAATTCTGGAGGGAACTTTAAAGGGTTAGATTAACAAAGCAACAGAAAATAAAGTATCTATGACTTTATGCATACTATTCTTTCATGACAGTTGTAAAAAATAGTTGTCTATTTCTATGGCAGTGCCTCCAACTGAGTTCAATACAGAGGCCTACAACAAAACGGGTACATCAAGATTTTGATCTATCTGAAGCTGTTGTGTTTTCATGTTTTACGTGAAATTGAAAGAGTTATTTATGGCTCTTTTGATGACAGACAACCTCAGCTTTTTAACATTGACAGTCAGAAATAATGCGATTTGATTGTGACGACACTGAGAACAACGGGACGCAACAAGGTCACCATGTTAACAGGATATTTTCTTACCATCATAATCACCCTGTGTCTGACATCATGATGCAACGCCGAGTTTAACTCATGATTGTTTATTAAAAAAACAAAAACATTTGAGTCTTTTCAAGGATTTTTGGAATGAATCATTTTGCTGTGGTCAGAAGAACAAAGAATTTAATTTTGCACTGACCTCTAAGAAGGGAAAGACGAAGCCGATGGTGAAGTTGGACAACCAATTGAGACAACCAGCCACAGTGTAGGCAGCCGGTCGATGGGACTGCTTAAACAGCTCCGCAGTGATCAGGAAAGGGACTCCAGCTGCACCAAACGTACGACAAGATGAGGTTTGAGGGACAGAATCTGACAACAACAACCCTCCCATTACATTCTGGTTCTCTCCACATACAGCTGGTCTAATCTGACGAGGTATCGTATTAACCTGCCACAAAACAAATCACATTTAACCACTCGTACAACCTTATGGATCTAGTGGGCATTGTGATGAAAATCAGCGTATTAATTCATCAATTAGTTTATCAATACTCCCACCCTGTACTATTCAAAATAAACAGAACATGATATAATGAATGCTCAATGTTCCTACTGCCCCACTGTTAATAATGATGTGTTTTTATTAGTTGGTTATCACAGATTGACAGCAGAGGAAGATGATTGTCAGTTATGCAATAGTCCAACTTAAATCAAAAGAAAGAGAAAAGGGTGATGGCAATTCATTAGTTTGATATGCAGGATTCTCTGAGATGTTGTCTTAACTTTAAACAGATAATTCTTCATTGTTAGAAGTGAAAGCTACGAAGGAGAACTATGCATTAATATGCTCTAATGATGAGCTTTCCAAATGATGCCCTCATTATCTGTGCATGATAATTGCATAGAGGAAGGTTTAATATTGTCGAACCAATAACTATGCCATAATTTGTCAACATCTGTGCTATGTATGGGTTGGTGGTGGTGGTGGTGGGGAGGTGGCGTGGGGAAGGGGGTGGGGGGTGGGGGTGCATGCAAGGTTTCGTCTGAAGGAAACCGTATTCATCACGGATAGCTTATGAACAATGAGCCATTAAAAGTGTAATTGCAGCAACAGAAATCCTCGTCCGCGCGCCGAGGCACAGATTTTTGCTGGCTTGACGAATGATGCTATGTAAACGAGATTCATTCTAATTCATCATCCTCACAGGTCCACTCAACGTGGCTCCCAAAGTTGTAAAATATTGCCTCTTAATTCACTTCACTCAACTCATCCAGTGTACAAATGGCTGTGGGAATGGATGTAGTGTGGCAGTTATGATTTCCCAATTTACAAGACTAATGAAATACAATATCTCTTCACAGTCAGAGGAAGAGGAAGGAGGGAGACTTCCTGGCATTTGGATTCAGTGCTTGCTGTGGTGCGACCCTCCAGCAGGGAGCAGTATTATCTTGCAGACAGGCCGGCCCCCCCCACATGTGGTGCAGTGCATGTGACCTGCAATGGCTTATTGGAAATTTATAAAGGGAGGTTCCATGCAACATGCAGAGAGGACGGCGCTCACCTGGGCCTATGCAGAAGCCTGCAATAATCCCAACAACGCAGCCAACGCTGATGTAGCGCATGAAGGACAGCTGCGCCTGAGATTCATCCAACACAATCAGCATAGATTGGTTTGCAGAGGTACACAACTTTTAACTGACAACCTTGAATCATTCTGATCATGTATGTTAGTTCCACAGTGGTGATGTGGGTCATATAGCTGTAAAGGTCACGTTTGTTGCCTTTTGCCTCATCCAAAACAATGCGTTATACATAACTTAATGGAATACTCGTATTATTCTTAGATTGTTGGGGTGTGAGATGATGCTTTACCTGGAACAGCACAGACACAGTGATCCCAACGCAGCAAATTCCCATGAAGATGAAACCGCCAATCATCAGAGGTCTTCTTCCCACACGCTCAATAGTAAAACACTGCAGGATGGACAAGCAGGCAACAGCAGATATGAATTGAGATAATCAAGAAGAAGGAGACAGAAGCAGATAGAGAGCATGCACACTAACATTAGCTGCTGATCAGTATCTGATCATTCACGACCACATGCTGATTTGGGTCTAAAAATGTTCTCAAGTTTATCTTCTAGCAATTAATTATCTGGTTTTAATATTGTTGTTGTTATTTTGGAGTTTAGCACATCCAGAGTAAGAGAATGGCATTAAAATGGAAAAGGATTACAAATCTTTACCTTGGATCTGCTGATCCTGGTTTTTTAAGCACCATATAAAACAGTGTTGTCCTAATAATGCCATTTCAATGTGTCATGTGAAGTGTAATAAAACATCTCACTCCCAGCATCCCGGAGATGACCTCAATGGCGCCAGTTCCGACTGTTGTGTACTGAATATAAGGATCTGGGATTCCTGCATTCTTAAAGATGTCATTTGTGTAGAACCAGATCTGAAATTGACAGTGACATGAAATCTTAATCATTATGATTGATGGACTGATCACACCCACACAGACAGATGGTTTGAAACTCAAAATTTGTCTAAAGGCCCCTGTGCTTTTTTTTTTGTTGATGTTTCCACATGATTCATCAAAGCGATCATTATCATCACTCTGGCCATCACTCACGCATTTGAGACACAGTGTTTCATCAGTATAGCCATCTGACAGGTGCTCCCTTTGAAACTAATTTGTGTAATCTCATTAATCACACTTGCCAATGCAACATCCATCATTGACGAAGGGCGGACCAGATCGCAGTTGACGTAGTTAAATGTTGTCTTGCTGACTTAGTAAACATACATTTACTATTTTGTCACCATTGCAGAGCTGAAGTGTGAGTACAGAAGCAAAAACACAGAGGAGGATTTCTATTGATCTGAATACATTAAATTAAAAAAATTAACTACAATTCTTAACTGCATTGAATCCCTCATTTCACAGTTATATTCCAGGTAAAGTGTTCCCTCTGAGACGTCCTTCAGCTAGTCATGGCCAAAGATCATGTGTCCCTGGACTAGCTGATGGTTGTGGTCCCCCCTGGATATGGAACATGGTCTTCTCCTGATTACATGGCCCCGGTTCTCCTCACCTGACCAAGCTGACTAATCTGAATCCCTTAAATTTGAGGCCTTCTGGGATTGTTTAGCTGAAATCTATTACCATCATCATCATCACTACCTTCACCACTGTCAACATTTTTTAAATTTTTTTATCTTGTACTGATCCCCTAGGGGAAATTAGTAGCACACTTGTGTTGGTCACACATGCGTATATGTACAGTATGTTGTGTACAAGCCCCTGTAACATACACACACATGCACACACACACACACACACACACACACACACACACACACACACACACACACACACACACACACACACACACACACACACACAGGGGGCCTGTAGGCATGCAGTGGGCAGTAGAGTGGTGGACAGCTCCTGCTTGGCGCGCCTGATTGAGTAACTTGTAAAGGGGGACGGCGCCTTGCTCAATGGAGCCTCGGCAGTGCTCAGGAGGTGAGCTGACACCTCCCACTGTCAGCTCACACTCCAGGTGGCTGGGCGGGAGCGGGAATCGAACCGCCGATCTTGGGAACATTGGACGACCCACTGTACCGCTGAGCCGCTGCCGCCCCATAAACATAAAGACCATAAATCCAAATCTATATATTGGTAACAGCTTCAACGCAAGTCATAAGATGTCTGAAGATATGGCTGTACATGTCTTTCTTTCCACTGTGTACTCAGAATTTGTCCTGATTTTTTTCATCGTACTAGTGTCCCTCTCGGAAACAGCAGAGGGCCTTAGTCAGGAGTACCCCTGTTACAAAACAGTATTAGCATGTGACTCAGTGTGCGCAGAGATTCCATCCACACGCAGAAAATGGAGAATAAAGATGTATTTGACTTTCAGTGTGGATGGCTGGGCCTTCTCAAGTGAGGTAGGACCAGGAGATAATTAGGCATGGTCCTGAAGCCCCCTGCTTAGTCACTTACTGGCTACTTGTGAAACTGGTGCACAGACAAGAGGAAGTGATGATGGCATTAAGTCGCACTCCTATAATAACTTCAGTCTTTTAACATGAGAACGCCTGCATAAAAAGACAGAAAGGACAGCCAGCCCAAGACGCTTTTGGCACTTACTGCATCGATACCAGAAAGCTGCATGCCGATGTTGACGACCGCGATGGTGATGACCTGCCAGCGAACACAGGGGTCTTTCAGCAGTCTGCAAACAGAGATGGTGCTGATGGAGGACAGAGAGCGCTGTTCCTCCTCCATCTCCATAATCTCCACCTGGATATTTCCTCTAGTCCGGAACTGTTTTAGGGCTGAAGCAAGGATAAAGTTGAATAGCTAACATCAACTTAAAATTCATCAGGGAACAGGAGTTACAATACCATCCGATCGGATGAGGAAGAGCAGCGGTGGATTTTATGATCTGATTGATCATCATGAAAGGGTGATAATGTTTTACGTAATCATAATAGCGACAAAGATAATGAAAAGTCTGTTTTCTAACCTGCAATGGTGGCGTGAACATTTCCCTTCTCGATCAATAGGTATCGTGGACTCTCTGGAAACCATGGCAACAGTATCAGTTGGATCATGGTGGGAAACACCACCAGGGAAAGGAGTAGAGGCCAGTGTTCTTCCTGTGGAGAAAAAAAGCCATCAGCTTTGACTTATCAGCCCATCATATCTAATAAATACGCCCTGTGAGAGAAATGGGATGAAAGGACTTTCGAGATGGAGAGAGATATTTAAAAGCTGCCTTATTTAAGCTTCATTTTTCTGTGCTGCAGTTTCATATATCAAGAACTCTCCTCTACTGTATCAAACTGGGTGATGGAAAGTTCTGCATGAAAAAGGAAGATGAAATGGAGAAGGATGTTATACAATACAAATGATGTTAATCAAATCATGACCCTGATTCCAAAAAACCCCCCTGTGAAACAAAAATAAAATACAAATCAATAATCTGTTTGTAATCTTCCTTTTTTGACTCTTGAGAACAGCAAAGACAATTTAAAAGTTTTCCATCTTCATATGAATTGTTTTTTATAAATAAATATACATACCAATTATTTTGGTCACATGATTTGATTTGATTTGATTTGATTTGATTTTGATTTGATTTGACATGACACATGTCTGTGTAGAACTGTGTAGTGTTGGAAAACCATGACCCAGGTACCTTTCCCAGTAGCTCAGAAAGTCCCAGGACCTGAGCGATGAAGACTCCCAAACAAATGTGAATGCTTGGAACGAGACCCAGGAATCCACGCAGGTTCTTGGGGGCAATCTCACCGAGGTACATCGGCACCACACTAAGAGACATCCCTGTGAAAGGGAAGAATGTCATCCATTCAACATAAAATCTACTTTTTCACCTCTCAACAAGTTTGAGAGGTGAAAAAGGCAAAGAAAGCTTTAAGAAAAAATGTATCCGTTCCTAATGATTAAGAATCCCTACAATTTGTCTGGTCTGATTATGTCAAATCATTCAGACATAGAGCTCGTTCTGATTTACATAATTATTGTTTGAACCAGGTCCGACTTCGAGCCACTGAACCAAAGTTTTTACCCAATGACAGTTTGAAAAGAGGTTTGGATCCTTTCTGCCCTGAAGAGTCTAATTGTTGGCTTTACCAGATAAAACCAGAGCAAGTACATTCAAAAAAACTCAACAAAACCAAGGATCTGGTGACAAACAACTCCTGCATGGTGATTAAAATCAGGTTGAGCATCATCAGAGTCATGTTCTAAGTTCACGTTATGCTAATGCAGCTGATTGTGATACAACAATGAACAGATCTGATGCGGATATGCTCAGTTAGTGTGAAAGATTCAGCATGCAAGCAACTGTGAATT
Source organism: Antennarius striatus (assembly GCF_040054535.1). NCBI lineage: Eukaryota > Metazoa > Chordata > Actinopteri > Lophiiformes > Antennariidae > Antennarius > Antennarius striatus. The sequence continues at coordinate 15,929,969 of NC_090783.1, read as the reverse complement.
AAGGTCAATATCTATATATAAACAGCTGTAACTGATGGTCAGTAAAGTGTTTTTTTACACCACATTATGATGTCAACAAAGTTGACCTTTGACCTTGTTATAAAATGTCATCATGTTATTGCGTGAGCCACCCATCCATCCATCCATCCATCCATCTTCTTGTAGGCGAGACAATCAGTATCATCTTGTCTACAACTGTTTATCTGTGGGTCATGGGTCTGCTGATGTCTATCCCAGCTGGCTACTGTTGACAGTCACACCCGAATGAGACGCCACCTCATCATGGCGATTCATGGAAGACAAACAACCTTCCATATTTACAATCACACCTACAGACAATTTGACGAGATCAATTCTCCTAAGCTGCATGTTGAGGTGGGAGGAAGGTGGAGAATCCAGAGAGGAACCAGGCAGACACGGGGAGAACATAAAAACTCCACACTGAAAGGAATAGAACCCAGAACCTTCTTGGTGTGAGGCAACAGCACTACTCACGGCGCCACCGTGCCGTCCCGCATTAGACATTTGTGTGGAAATTTAATCAATTTATGGCTTGAGTTCTTAATTTATGAACAACTGTGAAAACGTAGATGCTCCAGATCTAATCCATTTATCCTTGAGTCCAAACTGTAACAAATTAAAAATAAAATCCATCCAGGAAAACTCGGGTATCACGTTTATGAGATCAGAACAATCGGATTTTTAATGTTATATCAATGTGAATGTGAATGTGGTTAATCATAAGTCAGGCAGGCCTACCTGAGTGTATGCCTATGATGAAGCGTCCAATGATGACCATTGCAGGCATCCTACACTGTCTGCTGAAACCCATAAGAGCCCCTCCGATGAACACCAGTACGGTGGCTCTCACCAGCGTCCCTTTCCTGTCGGGCACACAGTTCATGCTTCATTCATCTGTTTTAAGGCACAGGCTGATGGCAATTTAAAAGGCACACAAATGCAATAGGTACGTGTTTTTAAAAAAAAACACACCTTCCATATTTGGTGACTAGTCTGCCCACCAGTAAAGCCCCAATCATCCCGCCAATGGCAAAGACGGACACAGTGAGGGAGTACAAGACGGTGAGAAGATCCTCGTCTACATTCCAGCTGTAATTTTCCATCAGTGTCTCATTGTAGAAGTTTTTAATAAACTGGTAGAAGAAATAAATAAAAATAACAGTTGATTCATCATTTTAAAATAGCCAAATTCATTGCAATGCACAGTACCAGTGGGATTACAAACATAAGCTCCCCTTTTTCCAACAAGTGAATCCCGGTACAGCGAGTAAAAAGGTAACTCATACAGTACGTCAGAGCCTCGCGACTTCACAATATAAAGCAGCAAAAACTGAATATCAAAAACACACTCAAATCTAGCAAAAGGAACCGACAGATATTACATTCAGCATGAATGACAGTGAAATTCATGTGACTTTCTTTTTTTTTTTTCCCGAGTTAACAGGAAGTTCATTATTTCCCCACCACGATTTTAATCCTTAAATTAGTCTTGAAACTCTTTACAGCATGTGTCCAATTTTTCCCAACAATGTGAGCATCTCTACCACGTGCAGTGAAGTGTGTTAAGTGGCAGCCTGAACAGGAAATAAATTAACTGTGACGAGTGAAGTTTGAATTTAGTCAAGGCACAAACCAGCGTTCTAAAGGAGAAAGTTTTTACAAAGCATATTACAAAATTTACTAGAATATTATTTATTTATTTATTTAGATAAAGATCAGGTGAAAGTAGCCAGAATATAATTTTTCTTTACATGGGCCCGTAAATATTTGCACACATTGTCATGAAGTGTCATTTCTTGTCTTTGATCACAGGCATTGGCAAATATTTCATTTAGTCAGTAAAACTCCTAAATTGATGTTTAACTTTTAATTTCATTATTTATTTGAATTTTTTACAGACAATAAGGGGGACACATGGGATTTGCGCCCACAACTTAAGTATCAAGAAATCTGATCTTTCCACTGTTAAATAAGGAAAATTTCCTCTTTGGCCGGAATCAGATAAATATCAGATCTGATGCAGCAGTTGAACAGTCATACTGGAATTCATGTGACTTTTAAGCCGCTCTGCTTCACCATTCGTCACACATGTACTGGAGGAATCAAACAGCTGTCTGTGCCCTCAGCTTCTTTTCTTTCTTTTGCTGCACATAAACACAGAAAGTGTTAATACTTCCAGCTTTCAGCGGACTCCATGGTTACCTGTGTGCAGCAGCAAAATGCATGCAATTTCATTGCTACCGTTCTTTTGTGCATTCCAACAGTATAGGGCTCTGGGTATGCATCAGTTACAGCCTGTACTCAAGTTTGAGAAGGAACCCCACCGGTGAATCTTGGGATGGACCTTTTCCCTCTTTCCATGACGGCACAAAGACTACATTCAGATTACCAGGGTGAATTTACCTTCTTCTGAATGTTTGCTTTTATATGGTGCAAATCAGATCCTTCAGGCTAAACACAAAAGTATGATTTTCTCACATCAGACCTGAGTAACATTTAGATGTGGTCCTAAATGAGAGGCATATCATTCATATCCAATTTGTAGACATAATGTATGACAGAGATTAAAGGAATTCGATGTGAGTGCATGTGTGTTTTGTGGATGCTGTCGTTGCTAGCCAACGGTGGCAGGGTGGTGGAGGAGAAATGACAACAAAAATACAGAACATCCACATTCATTCATTACTAGTATTTCTGTTTTGTTCACACTTGTGTCAGACTTTAGCAGCCATCGCAAAGATTTTGTCTCAGTGACATCAAGAAAAACCTTCAAGCTTTTGTCTTTTTTTCTCTACTGGCAGGGGATTCTGCATAATATAAATCTTCCAATTCAGCTCTGTGGACATAATTATGTCTCTCAATTCTCCAATTAACTGAAACTTTTATCAGATCTAAAATTAGATTTGGATCACACATGTGAAACTACTTTCAGATGACACAGCAATCAACACTGAAGTCACATGGATTTCACCTCACTGTATTAGAAGCAATAAGAAATACATTTGAAGATGAAATGACTTTAAATTCTGCATATAGCGCATGAAGGTAGAAGCCTTTCCAGAGAACAACACACTAGATTTTGAGACGCCGAATCCCACATGATTGTGCGTGCAGAGGTTCATAACCAAGAAGCTCTTCACAGCTAAATCGTTGTACTGTAGCAAATCAAACACGGGGGGAATAGAACACATGATGGATGACAATGAAAGAGCTTTAATGACATGGTGAGGCATACAGTAGCGTAAAAATTTGATATACCACATGACCTCACATGACAATGAAATACAATCCGACCTTTACTGTGTCCATAACATCTAAAAGTCATCCATTATCACATGAGCGGGCAATTTCTGGAAATGCTTGTGCTTCCCAGGGAAAAATGGAAAAGTTAGTGCTCTGATGGAGAATGATGACGGTAAAGTGAAGGATGATGATCACAATGAGGATGTTGATGATGTGTTAGTGACTCAAACCTGTGCTGGCGAGTTGACAACAGCCAGATTGTAGCCATAGAGCATGGAGCTGCCAAAGGAAGACAGGAAAGCAGCTGCCACTAACGGCATTGTGAGGTGCTGAGGAGAAGATGGAGGAAAAAACAGATCAGATACCTACAGATATGCAAAAAATGACCAAGAAGGCAAGAAGCATCTTGGGGCAATAAATGTCTGTATCAAAGTTAGCTTTATGGTGAAGAAGACATCATCAAAAAATTCAATATACAGGTTTGTTGTTGGTAATGTGTAATCTTAGTTGAAAAGTATGTGAAAATCAATAAAACATTCACTGTTTAAGAATGTCCAGGTTGTGAGTCATTATTAGCAAAAACATATCAGCAAAGTGCAAATTATAAGGACTAATAAAAATATTGAAAAGTAAATGTTGCCTGTGTGTTGTGTGTATTTTCAAGGCTTCTGGCATCTAGAAAGAGATTTTCTTTTTCGATTACAGTATTATTACTATTTTTATTATTATTATTATTATCATTATTATTATTATTACTTTTTAATTTGTTAATTTTATGTTTATTTATGGTTATTATTACTTCAATTGTTATTTATATAATAATACATCACAGGAAGAAGAAGAAGTACTGTACTGAAACATGAGCTGGAAGTTTCTGATCTCATCCAAGTCACATGAAACTCAGTCTGTCTTCTTGGTAGTGAAGTAAAGCTACGGGAAGCTTGACTGACTTCCAGGGTTGAAGTTAGGATAATATGCTTTTGAATGTCCGTATCTTAGTGCTGAGCAAAAACCAGTCATTGCACAAACGACCATACAACAACCCCAACAACAACTCTAGGGGACTGTCACCATTTAAATAAAATAAAGTTAAACAATGGATGGATGGATGGATGGATGGATGGATGGATGGATGGATGGATGGATGGATGGATGGATGGCAGGTTAACGAAACCCTGTGATTCTCATTCATCAGTCCAAGCAAAAGCAATTTGCTAATATGAAGGAGTAGGATCTTACTTCACAGAACATTCTCTCTGCTGCCACTGAACAGTAACAGCATAGATTCCTTCAAGCAGTTTGAATTAGCCAGTTAAGGCCGATTAGCCGTCAGATGTGCAGCTCCTCACATGTTACATCGGGCTCTGCTGAATAACTGGACATATATGTGTCATGCAGTTTTTAAGTCTGTATTATCTTTGACCATTTGATTCAGGTTCAGTTCAGATTTTTCCATCATAAAATCCCACTATGTGTTAATGTCACATGAACTTTTCAATTTTCCAAAACTCCAAGTTGACATTTGGTATGAAGTGAATCCTGAAATAGTTTTTGATGAATGGTGAAGACACGATTGATCTTCACTAGACAGTAAAGTCATTGATTGATTACACAGAAGTCAATCAATGTGTTGATGCATTTATCAATCAATTTGTTGATGTGTTTAAAATATATCATATTGACTTTGTCAAAATGACAGAACAGCAGCCCAATGTAAAGAGTTCACCCTCAATCATCGCTCAAGACAAAAACTCACTCACCGAGCTGATCTTTGCATGGTTCTTCAGTATCAGTTCCTCCGCCATTTAAGTCATCAATAATCACTCCTGGTGCGTGTTCTGCTTTTTTCAGTGGAGGACACCTCATCTGCACAACTTTTCACACTCGTTTCTCTGCAACCACATTTGTAGTTTCCAGTGTGACACAGAGGAGGTGTGTCATGATGATGATGATGATGATGATGATGATGATGGGAGGAATGAAGGAGGTCTCAGCATGCATTACGCAGGAGGTTAAGAGGATGGAATCGTTTTACCATGTTCATGGACGATCACATGAGCCAAATGGTTCATCTTGTGTCCCAGAGTGCCCGGCGGTCTTATTAAGTACTGTATGACTTACTGCATCCAGGGCAATTCTTTGGATGAGTGAACTTGAGGGCATGGTTCATATCCAGGGGTAAGATGAGGAGCGACTAAACCCACAGGAGAAAATGATGCTCATTCTAAATGCTCTTTTTTTGTTGTTGCAGATTCTACGAATGACAACTGACTCAAATAAACTTTTTTAAAAATCCTATAAGTAGTACATTTTTATTTATATGTTTATGAATTAATTTCTATTTCTTTGCACATGTAATCCTGTTCAAAGAATCATGAAATAATAAAATTCTGAGCTTTTTACAGTGCTGATTTAATTTCATGGACTCATACTTGCTCTTAAAAATAACATTATAATCTTGTAATAAATGTAACATTCTGAAAACTAAAAAAGGGGAATTTAATTTATATACTGGTAACCTCTTCCACATGATTCATTAAAATACCCTGATAGTATAAACTTAGCGGATAATAATTTTTGATTGTTTATCAGTTGGTTTAAGAGCTCGATATGCAAAAACTACTAACTAGTGAATCCTGGAGTCAGAAGAAGGCCCCAATGGGGGAGGGAATAAGTATCCATTTGCCATTATAGTGCTGAATTTATGATATACTGTATATCCCAAATTTAGTCATTTTTCCCTTGTACTTTATTTTTGAAAGTATTTTTAAAACTTTTCAGCAAAACTTATTCATCTCAAAAATTTTGACATGATCACTGTCCTCTCACCCATACTACTGATAGCAGAACTGATGTTCACAGACATCAGTTCTGCAATCATGTCTTTGTTAGAGACACGGCTAATAAAACTGCACTGATTTCTGGTGTCTTGTGGCGAGGCTCCATTTAATCATTTGACCTTTTTGAGGAAAATACACTTTTTCTTTGAGTTCATTAAATAAAATTCACGAAAAAAAATATTTCCCCATTCTGGCTTATTCGTTTTTTTATTCATCCTAAGCTTGAGACAAATGTATTTTTGCCACCACTGTCATATCATATTTCTATCTTCAGCATCTTTGGGACGACTGGGAAGGAAAATAATAAGGTTTAAGTTAATGAAAACAGTTTATTTTTGTCTTAAAGAAAAAAATTTCTGAGTGGAAATTACTATTTAATCCTTGTGAGAAAAAACCATGGGACTCGACATCGGATGAAACCTTTCTTGTCTTTGAAAGCATGAACAAATGTGAATTCCAAACACATGACTGTGTTGCATGAGCTCCTGTGTGGATCACCTCTTGAAAGGTTTTAGCCACAGTTTCTTTTGTTCCACATGTGACTGTAACACAGCAACTCTGTTTTTCATGTCCTGCACGACCTATAGAAAGGTGTTTTGTACACTTATATGCGTACGGTTTTCATTTGCAAGGCATTTTCAAGTGACAGTAGTTTCAACATGTGTTCAAACATGGATCATTAGCGGCTGATTGTGATGCAACCTGAGATGTATTGTTTCTACAAATAAGAGATTGAGTATAATGAGATGTAAACCCAGTGGCGGTTCTTCACGGCTACTTTTCTACTACCGTGGTACATGATGTGTGATGTGTGTGATCTTCATCCATCAAACTCTTCCCAGCTGCTTTTTCCTACAACTGTATATATTTCTACACAACCAATGTACCTTCAGGAATGTACTCCTTACTTTAGCTCAAGGTGGGATGAGAATGCAATGCAAATAATGGAAATCACTGTAAAATGTCTGTCATCATAATGGTTCGTGTTACAAAAAAAACCCAAAACACAACGCTGACACCATAGAACAAGAGAAAACTGTTTTTGAATTCACAGGAATTAAATATGAAACAGGTTGGATCAATGGAATAGAATAGTTTGAGCTTTGTCAAGAAGGTGTAAAATTATTTCTTATTTTAAATTTATTTTATTAAATTTATAATTTTGTTGTATCATTTTTGAAAACAGTCTGAGCCCCCCCAAAAAAGAAATGATTGTATTCTTATGGTCCTGAATTTTCAATAAATGAATAAAGTTTGACATTTTTGTCACCAAATTTCTTCTTAGATCTCCCCCTGAAGGAACCCGCTCTCTAAAATAGCTGTCATATTCCCCAATATGTCCATAAATGCCTTTTTGGTGCTGGTCAGGTAGTTTGGAATATTTAGAAAAACCTACCTGCCTGCTCGGAAAATGAGGTATATAAGTTACGGGTTGTAAAACCAATACAAAGAGCTGAAAGATACTAAAATGTTCTGCAGCGCTGATGGGAGCTCACTTTTTTAGAGACCACACGCGTTACGCGTTGTGGTTAACTCATCCATTGTTGGTCAGAGATATTGGTGGTTAGAGGGTCACTGTGTAGCAGAGATGAAGATGCTGAGGTTCTCTTTGGGAGTGACCAGGATAGGATCAGGAATGAGTACATCAGAGGGACAGAACATGTTAGAGGTTTTGGAGATAAAGTCAGAGAGGCCAGACTGAGATGGTTTGGACATGTCCAGAGGAGAAATAGTGAATATAGTGGTAGAAGGATGCTGAGTTTTGAACTGCCAGGCAGGAGGCCTAGAGGAAGACCAAAGAGGAGGTTTATGGATGTAATGAGGGAGGACATGAAGGTAGTTGGTGTGAGAGAAGAGGATGCAGAAGACAAGGTTAGATGGAGACAACTGATTCGCTGTGGCGATCCCTGAAGGGAAAAGCCGAAAGGAGAAGAAGACAAAGAAGAGGGGGTTATTGTGTGGGTACATCGTGTCACCCTTTATCCTTTAATTTCTCTTACGCACATGATTCATTTAATCTCTGGATACCTTCTTCCTTTAAAGGCACAGTGATCCTTATGGGACATTGACAGGTGATAATTTCTCCTCTTGAGAACAACACCTTTACCTTTCCATCACGGAAACATCCCTCCATCCAACTGTGCCTTTATTACTGTCCTCCGTATCAGATTGTTTCTGTTCATCAAAAAAAAAAAGGTTGAAACAAACAGAGACATTTGTGTTAGCGTGTAAAAAGCAGTGTAAAGAAATCAAAGCCTCACTGATACAGTTCACAAGGACATATTGTGATCAAAATAATAATTAGGATCAGGAACTACATGATTTAATTTCCTCTCAACAGTGACTGAGCTGTCATTTGATGAATTACCCATCAATTGCATAAGATGCTGAGCTGAAAAACGTGGTGTGTACACGTGCGTATGTGTGCGTGTCTACATGTGCGCGCGTACGTGCGCGCGTCTGTCTGAAAATGAGTCCGCATGCGCTTTTTGCGAGCCAATCATGTATGCGCAGTGTTGTCACATTGGGCGTTTGTGTGCGCGCCATAACCTCACATTAGTGACCCATTATTCTAAAAAGCTCCTCTTGCATCCCGTTGACAGATCATCTGCCTAGAAGAGAAGATATTGTGGCCTTTAATCAGTCAGCCCCCTCCGAGCTGCCGTAGTCTCTTGTGCAGTATTTAAATTCCTCATTTACTCCGTTGCAGTCAGGACGCGCCTGTCCCCCATTGTTCGCTCTGAATAAACTGGGGAGCTGATCGTGTTAAGTGCGGCCGTGATTGATGGCTGGTGATGAAATCTAATATACTTGCCCCATGCCATCGTTTGGCAGAAATAGGATTAGGGAGATAGACTCCGACATTGGCTGACGAAAAGGTGGAAATATACTTTATATTGCTTTCTTTCATTTATTTTTTTTTAAACGGAGTTTTGTGATGGAGTAAACCCCAAACGGATTCTGGAACATTTAAATATTGAGAGATTTGCGAGAGTTGAGGGGAATAGAAATCGCGCCATCGGAGTTCAGCAGAGTTCAGACATTTAAAATGTGAATTTACATGCTCTTATTTAAGCTCTGCATTGACGCTGTGTGCTTGAGACACAACTGCTGATGAACATCTGTGAGATGGAGAGCTCTGGAGGATTTTAGAGCTGTGAGATTTTAGTGACCCCTTGTGGGATTCCAGCTGCAGCTCATGATAACTGACTTTAATTATGGACAGGGAAAAAACACACACGTTTGTGCTAGATTTGAGTTAGTGCTGTCAAATAGGAGTCTTTCTAGTGCAAACGCACATGGACACACTAACAGATGAGGAGATTAAGTCTTGGACTAAACACAAATGATCTTTCATATGAAAGATGGCGCTGCACTAGTGGCGACTGATTACGGCAGCTCTCCCACACCGGTCTTGTTTCCTCTTTCTAACTGTTTTTTTTCTTACCTCTTTCTCTTCAATTTTTTTTTTTTTTTTTTTTTTTTTTAAAGTAACTAAGTAGTGTGCCATGGAGACCAAGTTTGTTGTACATGCGTTGGTCTTCATGCTGTTTTTTACACTGGTCACGACCGTGTCTGTGGACCCCATACGCAGCCAGGGCCCTATTGTTTACAGTAGGGATCAGCTGTTGGCGCTCCGTAGCAACGCGGTGCTGCCCCAGGAGAAACCCGACATCCCCCGGGAGCTGAGGAGGAGGAAGCGGGGGAAACGTGCCGGAGTTGCACGCCGGGCCAGGAGGAGGAAATTCAGACCCGTCCTCCCGTCCATCATCATGGGGAACGTACGATCTCTCCCCAACAAGATGGATGAGCTGGCGGCGGTGACCCGGCATCAGAGGGACTTCCGCGAGTGCAGCGTCATGGTGTTTACGGAGACATGGCTGAGCGCGGCGATTCCAGACACGGCCGTTCATCTGGACGGGTTCAATCTGGTGCGGGCGGACAGGACGAGGGAGAGCGGAAAGAGGAAAGGAGGAGGGCTGGCAGTGTTCGTGAATGATCAGTGGTGTAACCCTGGACACATCACTGTGAAGGAGCGGCACTGCTGCCGGGACATAGAACTGTTGGCGGTCGGCGTGCGGCCGTACTATCTGCCGCGGGAGTTCTCACACGCCATTGTGATAGCTGCGTATGTCCCCCCCTCTGCCGACGCGGACGCAGCCTGCGACGTCCTCCTCTCCCTAACGAGCAGGCTGCAGACACAGCACCCACAGGCCCTCATCCTCATCTCAGGGGACTTTAATCACGCCCCCCCGTCCTCCACTCTGCCCACCTTCACCCAGTATGTTACTTGTTTCACCAGAGACAGTAAAATACTGGACCTATGCTATGCCAACACCAAGGAGGCATACATATCATCACCCCTCCCCCCCCTGGGAAGAGCAGACCACAACCTGGTTCATCTCCTGCCCGTCTACAAGCCTCTTGTGGAAAGGCAACCAGCTGTGTCCCGCACTGTGAGGAGATGGTCCGACGAGGCAGAAGATGCTTTGAAGGACTGTTTCCACAGAACAGAGTGGGATTTATTCTGTGACTCTCATGAGGAGGACATTGACGGTCTCACAAACACCGTCACAGATTACATTAACTTCTGTGTGGATAACACCGTACCCACCAGGTCTGTACGGTGTTATCCCAACAACAAACCCTGGATCACCCCGGACATTAAGGCCCTTCTTAAGGAGAAGAAAAGGGCCTTTAAGTCTGGAAACAAGGACGAGCTGAAGGCTGTCCAGAGGGAGCTGAGGAGGAAAATCAGAGAGGGGAAGAATATGTACAGGAGGAAGATGGAGGACCAGCTGCAGCAGAACAACGTCAGCGAGGTGTGGAGGGGCCTGAAGACCATCTCAGGCCATAAAGGACCCGACCGCCAGGTCACTGGGGACCAGAAGTGGGCAGATAACCTGAACAATTTTTTCAATAGATTTGATCAGGCATCCACGCCCCCCCCCGGCCCAGCCCTCCACGCTGTAGCCCCCTCCTCCTCCTCCCACCCTACCCCTGCCCCTCTCCAACACCACAATAGCTCCTCCCCCTCCCCATCTACAACGATCAGCTCACGGCCACCCCCGACTGCTCAGGTCATATTACAACCACCCCCTACAGTTCACCTCTTCAACCCACCCCCCCCACCCACACCCCCCAGCACACAGTCCCCCTGCTCCACCCTGTCCCTCACTGAGTCCCAGGTGAGAAACCAGCTCCGGAGGATCAAGACGAGGAAGGCTGCGGGTCCAGACGGCATCAGCTCCAGGCTCCTGAAATCCTGCGCAGACCAGCTGTGTGGGATTGTTGGACACATGTTCAACATGAGCCTGAAGCTGGGAAGGGTTCCACAGCTGTGGAAAACATCCTGCTTGGTTCCCGTGCCCAAGATCCCGCATCCCAAGGACCTAAACAGCTACAGGCCGGTGGCACTAACGTCTCACCTGATGAAGACCCTGGAGCGTTTGGTCCTCTGTCATCTCCGCCCCCTGGTGAGCCCATCACTGGACCCACTCCAGTTTGCTTACCAGCCTGCCATCGGGGTGGATGACGCCGTCATTTTCCTCCTAGACCGAGCACTGTCCCACTTGGAGAGGCCTGGGAGCACTGTGAGGATCATGTTTTTTGATTTCTCCAGTGCTTTCAATACGATACAACCAGCACTGTTGAGGGACAAACTGGAGATCACTGGGCTGGACCACCACCTTACGGACTGGATATTGGACTATTTGACCAATCGTCTGCAGTTCGTGAGGACCCGGGACTGTGTGTCGAACACAGTTGTCTGCAGCACAGGGGCACCTCAGGGAACGGTTCTGGCTCCGTTCCTGTTCACCCTGTATACTGCAGACTTTTCCTACAACTCCCCCACATGTCACCTGCAGAAGTTCTCTGACGACTCTGCAATCGTCGGCCTCATCACCGATGGGGACGATAGAGAGTACAGAGAACTGACCCAGGACTTTGTGGACTGGTGCCAGCGGAACCGCCTCCAGATCAACGCGGGTAAAACCAAGGAGCTGGTGGTGGATTTCCGCAGGCGATCACGCTGCCCGGTCACACCGGTGAATATCCAGGGTACGGACATTGAGGTGGTGTCCTCGTACAAGTACCTGGGTGTTCACCTCAACAATAAACTGGACTGGAGCACCAACACCCACTGTCTGTATAAAAAGGGTCAGAGCAGACTCTATCTGCTCCGGAGGCTGAGGTCCTTTGGAGTGCGGGGGTCGCTCCTAAAGACCTTTTATGACACGGTTGTAGCCTCAGCTATTTTTCATGGGGTGGTCTGCTGGGGCAGCAGCATCACTGCGGCCGACAGGAAGAGACTGGACAGGCTGATTAAGAAGGCGGGTTCTGTCCTAGGATGCTCCCTGGACTCAGTGGGGGTGGTGGTGGAGAGGAGGATGACAAACAAGCTGTCATCAATGATGAAGAACCACTCCCACCCTCTACAGGGCACACTGACATCACTGGAGAGCTCCTTCAGCGATAGGTTGCTTCACCCGAGATGCGTGAGGGAACGCTATCGCAGGTCCTTCCTGCCCACGGCTGTCAGACTGCACAACCAGCAGTCCTCCCAGCAGACCACTCAAAGAACTCAGGGAACTACAAGAACTCACCAAACTCAAAGAACACAACGTTCTACTTCCGGATGAGCAGTGTAAAAACCAGCCTGTAGTGTATATTCTTTTTGGTGTGTAAATATAATGTACATTCGGATAATATGATATATGTTAATATGTTTCCAATATGTGAATATGTAAATTTCATATGTTGCAGATGTTAATATGTATGTATATTATTTAACTATTTATGTTTGACCCCCCCCCCCGCTGCCACGATCGCACAAATTTCCCCACTGTGGGACAATAAAGGTCTTTTATCTTATCTTAAACTTGCTCGAGAGCTCACTTGAGTCAGCCATTCTCTCTCTCCTCTCTTTCTCCTCACCTTGCTTCACCCAGTTCGCAGCTACATTAGCACTTGATTTGGATGTAATGGATCTCCCTCCTCCACTCTCATCCGTTCCCATTGGCTGTGGCTGGCCTCCAGCCCAGCCCACCTGCTCCACAGCTCTCCTTAATGTGACTGGCCGAGGATGATGGATCACCTCCTGTCACTTCCACCTCCTCCTCCAATCAACAACCAGCCATGGAAATTGATTGTTCTAATTTGCTCTCATTATTATTATGATATTAAGCACAATATACAGACACAGCTCACTGTCAGATCTGGGCAATGTTGTCATTAGTTACAGGGGCTGGAGAATATGCCTCAGCGGGGTTTTCTCCCACAGACGCCAAGATGTAAAGGAATCAGTGAGCGTTGGAGAAACACACTGCTTTCTCTTAATAAGATTTGCCATGCAGCCCCTCGCTGAGGTGATGTAGCATCTAATTAAGTTCAATTTGGTGCATCTGGGAAAGAGGGAAAAAAATAATATATGATTAAGTTCCTCGGTTTCAGATGCAGTGTGTTCGCAGTGTGATCAGAGAAAATGGGAGGCGCCGGTCTGAGGGAACGTTGGTCCTGGAATCTGCAAGACGGTGCAAATCTACAGTTATTAAATGCTGCTTAGAAGATAAAATTAAGATGCACAACTGTACATTTGCACAGGGAATGGAGCTGAATAATAATGAGAGCACACAATCGAGGGAACAATCTCACAGTTTTATGGGTCCGCACGCATCCTCATTTAAGAAAATGCAGATGATATAAATGTAATGTCAGGTCTACAGGTACGGGCAGTGACTTTGGGTATGACCTCCTTTATTCTCTCTCTCTTTTGTCTCCGTCTTTGTGGCTGAGGAGGAACAACCAAAGGTCAGCAGTATTAACCCCTCCCTGCTGTATTCACAAGCCTGGTTTGAGCTGCTGTCCTGATATTACGACAGCAGCCCCTGCAGCTGTATGCTATTCCTTTGTTCCTTGGACCAAAGTGTATCCCCAGTCATGCTGTTACCAGCCTAGAGTATATTGGATAGCGCTTACATTAACACACAGTGTCTAACAAACCGCTTACAATCCTTTAATTGGATTACAAGGAGTGCTGCATTCCCATTGGTGAGATTAGGAGGGTCTGGGCATGGAGCCGAGTCCCCTCCCCTCCCCGAGTGAGGGATCTGATTTGCTGTCCTCCCTAACGACCTGCAAATGCCAGATGTCTGATTGGTGGAGTGGCACTGGCACGGGTGTTTATTGGTCCATGACAGTGTAATAAGGGTGGGTGCCAAGTTGGCTGTCAGGGCCTTAAAGTGTCTACTCTGATCTAGTGGTGATTAATGAGGCTATTTATTTATTTATGCTACTGGCCTTAAATACAGTTTGTGGAGATACTTTTCTCTAAGTATATTTAAAGGTCAACCTTCAAATGCAGTAAGAATTATTCATACATGTTCAATTTCTTCTTGTGGGATTTTTAAAAATTCATATCATAGGGTCAGTCCAGCCAAATTAAAAAAAACAACAACACGCACGCACGCACACACACATCTGGCTCCACACACAGCAGCGTAATACAACCAACCGGGGACAATGACATCTAGTCTGGATTTGCTCTTAAGATGTGGAGTATGTTACGAACATGATTGAAGTTTCCAATCCTGCAGTTAAAACTATATTTTATAGAGTAATATATGAGCATGTTGCTGCTCTCAAGCTGACAAAATTAATAAAATTGTGTAGAAGTACGCAGATTTCCGTATCGGACCAATCTCTTCTTCCTCCACATTATAGAAGTAGTAACAACTGATTTCTGGAGGAATTAAAGGACACAAATGCAATAAAATAAAAGCTGAAGTCCCAGCATTTCCGCAATCCTAACATTGTCTCTGCCAAATATTTTTTGATGCTCGTAGCATTAAAATGTTTTCTCATTGCTCTGGATAATCCACAACATTTTCTACTTGCAGTGAGGAAACACGGTTGTGTCTTTTAGAGCGGGTGAACCGAGGTCACCTAAAAAAAAAAAGACATCTGCAAAGAACGAGTAAATGAACATCAATGCAGTGCTTCACATTAGTGTAGCTGCACAGTGTGAATAAGCGTTTGTGCGGAAGAAAGTGCACCCTCTGACCTTCCACACTTTGACCCCTGACCTTCAACCTCCGCTGTAAATCTGTGGTTTTCAACCTTTTCTTCGCACATTACCCTTAACTTCTGACCACTAACTTATGTGAAGTCCTCTGCAACAAGCTGCTGAAAACCTGGCAGCTGCTGGCCTCCCGTGAAGAAGGACCCTCTCCATCATGGCGGTGACACCTTAACTGTCCTGCTCTCAGTCAGTAAGGAAGGCCCCCTGCCACCGCAGACACACACAGACATAGTAAATTGCACACACTTTCTCTTATCATGGTGAAGGGACAAACACAATGACACAAAGTGCATGTGCTCACTTTTTACTCTTTCACAGGTGCAAATGTGAATGCACACAAACGTGAGCCAACTCTTTCGCTTTCTTTTAGGATTCCACTTTCTGCAAAGTATTCTCTTTTGACTCCTTCTGTTACACACACACACACACACACACACACACACACACACACACACACACACACACACGCACACACGTGCACACACGAATGAATGCAAACACGCACTGGGACCAGTATAGCTTAATGTACTTTGGCCTTTCCCTGCAGGTGACCTGACCCTTACTGTCCTGTCTGCCAAGGAGGGAGAAGTCATTTCAGCCAGATGGCAGCGCGGTAGAAGAACTGCAAACAACAGGCTGAGTTAATGGGTACCTTTAACCATTGTGTCTGCTGACAATGGAGCGTGCTCACTGGGAGGAGCGCTCGCTGGAGCTGCAGCTGAAGATGGACTTGTGTATTCTCGGAGTTCATAAAAACTGAGCTCAAACCCACTTGATTCATCACTGTCTCATTTGGGCAGTAAAGCAAATGGACAGACGCTGTTCCGTTGTGTTTTATGAGGAGATTCGAATGTGGAGTCGATAGTGAAACGTGCGAAAATACCTCACTCCATTTGCCTCCATATTAGCTGTTATCCATCACAGCTAAAATGTGAGCGTGTTGTTTTTAGCCCATGTAAATTTCTTGAAATGCATCACAATCAAATTTTCGAATTACACTTCCACAGCTGAGTTAAAACTGAGATCAAAGTGCTTTTGTCTCTCAATAACGGCTGCAACAACACCCGCTAACATCTTCATTGTCAGCCTTTGTTCCTTTGCACTATCACTTTGCTAAAGATGAGGGTAATTTTCTATGCAAATGGGCCACCGTCATTGTCCCCGCCTCGTTAATCTGGTCCTGGGCTCCTTTGACAAACCCCTCTCTGATTGATGAGGCCCTGACAGCTCCAATGTGTGCATGCATTTTACAGATTGACATCATCATTAAGGAGTGAGAGCAAGGCCTGAATCACTGCAGATTTACTCCCCCCACCCGCCATCACCGCCGTCGCCTTCCCTCTCACTCACACACACAAATACACCTCGCACACACAAATGTACAAGGTTTTATGTTTGTGTGCACGCAGAAACACACACACACACACACACACACACACACACACACACACACACACACACACACACACACACACACACACACACACACACATACACACACACACAGAAGCAACCCACCATCCGTCTAACAGCTGAGGTTTCCCTTCTGTACCCACAGAGTCGGGCAGGCGGCTGAATGCAAAGCGCTCACTCATTGGCTGCCTAAATCTGTCATGTTGAAGTTAATTGGTGTAGGCTTTAAGCAAATTTCCAGCAGCACCCTCAGTCACTGCGCCACTTGATGGGTGAGCCACTGTCGTATGGCACCTATTGATTCACCCAGGGGATGAGATGACTCCCATAATGCTCGCTATGTCAGTGTCACCGTCTCTGGGAGAAGCTGGTAGTCTCTCTCCTGCCTGTCTGTTGATGTAGATCTGAGATGAGACTATTTTAAATCATGCTTTATTCATATTCACTCAATCTGGAACGGATCCACGGGCTAGATTTTTAGTGTTTCCATCGACTAAAGTCCATTTTGGAGTTCATTTGAAAATGGAAAAATCGTTACCTAATTCTATTGCTGTGGCCCCGAGCTACAACATAAGAAACATGGCGTGTGCCGGCAGAGTAGGAAAAAAAAAAAAAGACACAAACACTGACTGAGTGGAGGCAGCTGCAGATGAGCAAATAAAGCATTCAATATTTATGACTGAAATTAAAACCAGATAAAGATGTCACATATTACTCCTCATCTCCTCCCTCCCAGGCCTCTGGCCCTGACTCCAGTGCTCACAACTCTCTGCTTTCTCTCAGCGTAAGTGAAAGGGAAGCATTATTCCTTCCCAGTCCAATGTCTTCAAAGACAGTAATGAATGCAATGCAGTGACCCAGAAAATGGACTTTAGAAAAGGAGAGGGAGAAAAAAAAAAGCAATCTTGCGTTTGTGGCGGAGCATTATCACTTTACTCCCCTCCCCTCGTCCTCGCCGCTGGTGTGTGTGTGTGTGTGTGTGTGTGTGTGTGTGTGTGTGTGTGTGTGTGTGTGTGTGTGTGTGTGTGTGTGCGCGCGCGCGTGTGTGTGCACCTGCTATTATGTCTGTCTCCAAGGGTTTATGCGCCTATATTCATGTGGATTTGTGAGTGTGCATGCTTCATGTGTATGTGTGTGCGTGAATGGGTGTGTGTGTGTGTGTGAGAGTCAGTGGGTAAGCTGAAGTCTCCATCAAGAGGGAATGGCACGGGCTGACAGGCACGCCCATTGTGGGGTTAATTAAACACTTCAGGTTTAACACCCCGTTCCTGTCGTTAACCCAAACACTGGCTCATCACTCATTCCCGCCACACTTCAGTTAGAGAGCAGGAGGAGGGCAGGAAAGGAGGGGGACAATGGAGATGTCACTTTGGATGGGGGTGTCGTGGCAGCAGTTGGATGACA
The DNA here is from genome assembly GCF_040054535.1 of Antennarius striatus. Taxonomy (NCBI): domain Eukaryota; kingdom Metazoa; phylum Chordata; class Actinopteri; order Lophiiformes; family Antennariidae; genus Antennarius; species Antennarius striatus. The sequence goes on along the minus strand of NC_090783.1, from coordinate 15,911,966 downwards.
TAGAAGTATCAGAGACGGTGGAGGTGGAGTTTGTTTGTGTGTTTTGACAGGAATAATAAAGGGGTCTGTTATAAACATGATCTGTTAGAACCACCCAGTGTATAATTTACTTTAAAGCAAAGCTGCCAAAGTAATAGACTGACTATTTTATTAAGGAGCATGACCGGAATACTCAGTATGAAGCCCCAAGCTCAGATGTTTGCAATCAAACCTAGAAAACTTCACACATATTGGGCTGCATCATCTCTGGAGGCAGAGCAGGCTCTTGAGGTGTAATTTGAATAGAACTGAAGGAACTCAGATCCTGTGCACGAAGCATATCTGATGACTGTCTTTCAGATCCTGCTTCATTCTGAAGCATTGGTTGATCATGTTATGACATAACACCAGATTTAGCCGTATGTATTGCCGTTTTATTTCCTGATGTTTTAGGATAAGTAGTCATTTAACAATTTATGATGATCAGTGTGTTCTCCCCCATACTATGGACTGCAGGATGTCTGTTCTGTTATTTGGTACATATCATGTCCATGTTATAGACGTAGTATGACTTTATATTTTACCTTTCTGCATAAATATCTTTTAGTCATTGAACTCATTTAATAAAACCCACAAAGACCATCACATCATGCAAATCATGTGTTCTTTGGTAAACTTTCAACTTTCAAGATTACATACAAAACATATTCCCAGGTTATGGATGAAGTGTTTTAGAAAAGGTCTGAATCACCATAAACAGCATTCTTCCAGAAAATTTCCTCTTGTCTTTTAGAGTAGCGACTAAAGTTTTGTACAATTTGGATCTCATCTGTCTGAGACAAGAGTTGATCAAGAGAGAAAACGGTGATTTTTTTATTTTTATTTTTTTGCTTAAATTTTGCACAAAATTGTGTCACTGCTGCTGTAACAAATCAACCAATCAAAATATGAAAAATAGGTGATATGGTTCACGCTGGCCTGGTGGAGCTGCTCGGGGTGATGACACAAACCAATCTTATTATTCTGCATATATATGAATTTTGTTTACCAAACAATTAGAATTCACTGCTTTTATTTGGTTTGAGCGCTTCTGTCTGCAAGGGCAACAGCATACGATTCACATAATTTCATAGCTATTTAACCATCCAATTTTACAGCCTTATTATTCATTATGTATTTATTGACCTTTCAATCAGTCCCGTGTGTGTTTGTAATATCAATATTATTCAAAAAGTGTCACAAGGAAGGAAAAAGAAACACTAATCATGACATTTTTCTCACAGAAAAATAAATATAATTCCTTATTTTATGGTTTAACTTAATAAAAAAGAAGGAAATTATATTTTAAACCACTGTCAGAAAAAGATGTAAATTTATTTTGACCAGTTATTGATTTACCTAAACACCAAAAGATAATTTTATATGCGACTCCTTTTTTGATCCACACACAGGTGAAGGTTTGGTGACTGGTCATCTGTGGGAGAAACGACTCACATCATCAGTGTAATGGATCCTCACACCACTAGATAGCAGTAGTTGACCCCACTGATGACTCTCAGTCCGTTAATACAGAGCAATCCACAAGATGAAAGATGAATGAATGAATGACAGCAACCTCCTCCCAAAAACAGTGTATGTACTTCATCTTACAATATTAACAGACACAAATTAAAAAAAAAAAATTAGGTACAATTGCTTTGGAGTAAATTGAGGTGTTATTCCAGTTGAATGTTTGCAGGAACTATTAGAGTGTAAAAAATTTTAATTATTGTTAATGATGTGAGAGACTTTCAGGCTCACAGATGACAGATTTGAGTTTTCATCAGCAGCACCGAACAACAAAGCATCGACATGTTTTTTTTTTTTAAATTTTCTAAAAACATCCTTTATTTAAGCTTTGGTAAATAATTTATCAATCTGTGATAAATAAATATTTGTGTCTGATCATGCTGGTCGTAATGCAACTATAAATGTTGATACACAATTCATGAATACATGTAGTGTTTTGATTTTCTAGAAAACAAATAAACCTTCTCTTAAAAATGTTTTTGGTTTTATTTATAAAGCTGAATGGATTCAAAAGATTGTAGCCTTTCTAGAAAATTAATAGACTTACCTGCAAAATATAGTTTCAACAATATGGGAACCCAAAGGTGATGGTACTGTATAACTGATCTTTAAAGCATTACAAAATGATTTGTTACACATTACTAAAGTCATTTATTCACAAATTACATTATAAAGATGTCTTATTAGAAAATGGTGCAAGAAATTGTAATCAATCATTCCAGTTAAAGCTACTTTCTCCTCCCTGCTCCTATAAGGCAGGTGTTTCTGCAGCCCCACATGTTGTTCTTTCAGCCACCGAAGCGAAAATAAAGTAAACCAGGACCTAAAAACGAGTAAATTATTCAACTGAGCACCACTTCTATGTTCTCCTGACTTTGTCAACCATGATTAAAATTAGCCAGACAAACGTTAACAAAACAAGTTTTCCAATCTTCTTCTGACGTTCCCACAGATTCATTAATGATTGCGCAGTTTTTGTTGCCATGTTGTGGTGCGTCTGTATTATCGTGCAGGTTTGGTGAGATGAAGCCTGTGCCCATGATGCAGTCTTTCCATTAGCCATTAGCCCATTAGCCCGTTAGCGCTCAGGCTGTTGGAACAGCTTGAATGTGTGATGCTAATGCTTCAGGGATCCAACCCAAACTGGAGCTTTGGCAAAAGGCCAGATAGGAAGAGTGGTGCAACAACTTCCTCTCTTCGCTCTCTCTCATATTATCATTTCATGCTCTCCTCTCCTTGTTTCTGTCTCGTTTGTCTGCCGCAAATTCCTGTAAGTTCCTAATGCTTTAGCATCTTTAAGCTTCACTTTTCATTGGATGAGCAGCTTTGTTTCATCCCCATGCCATATGTTAGCAAGCAAGACTAATGAACATGTCTATCCAAATGCAGTGGAAACATTTTTCTCCTTCAGTTCACTCATCGTTGCCCACTGCAGTTTATCCCCGGTTTGTTTTCCAGCATTTCTCATAAAAGTGATTTATCAAAAACACTTAATACCCGACCGCTGATGTTACATCCTGAATGATTCCAAAGGCTTCTGAATCCGGTGGTTTTTATGGTTTGGGCTAAAAAGGGTTCCTCTCAGGGGCTTCTTGTAGAGCGGTGAGACACACACATACACACCACCCCCATTGGTGTTGACTGGAGATGGGTGGTAGGGAAATGTCAGGAGGGATGGAGGTCATTGCTTTCCAATGGGATAAACACACATTCCACATCCCTCCCTGCTGTGTTATCATTTACTGCCCTATCGGACACGTTTTGCCGCCTCTGAATGTATTTATATTTATAAACATATTCTTTATTTATTTTCTCCGAGGCCACTGGGCGGAGGAAATGATTCTGAAATCTAACATTTGCAGAGCTATCGTGAATGCCACGAGGCAATTTGTGTTCTATCTCTGTGGAAAACAGGGGGTCGTGATGCCCCAGGGCGGCCATTTCCGTCCCTGCAGTGACATTTTTAACGGGGTGCCTGCAGGACACTGGAGCGCAGCCTGAGCCACCCGCTCCCCGTCATGGCAGACGGGCTGCGCATTGCACCGTGGACACGCTGACTGTCTCTCCAAGGCTGTTAGTCCGACTTAATATGCTGGACCGAAGTTGGCCCCAAAAGGCTGTGAATGCATCAACGAATTTGTATAGATTTAAAGGATTTACAGGTCATTCTGCGTCAGGGTGAGTGCAGGGTGTGTCCATTTTTTTGAGGTGGTTTATAACTTTAGAGGGCTTGTTGCAAAATGAAATGAATGTCAAGCGAGTTCTGTGCGTGCAAGCACATCAAAATCACCAAATCCATGAAAATGAGCGCCCCCCGCCCGTTGCCCTGGTTGAGCTTCGCGGCGGCTCAAGACGCTTCATTTGTTTTCTTTGTCATTGCCATGTTCCCCATCTATAAACAGACCTCCATCAGCAGCCAGGAGACTTTAATGGTCGCCGTTGCTTCTTTTCATTAACAATGATATATACCAGTTTTGTGTGAGTTCCCTGTTCCTGCCTATATTTATCAAAGCAACATTAGGAGTGTATCAGCATCAATTTGCCATCATGAAGCATGGAGCTACATTCCACTCATGTGTGACCATTATACTAATGAGGTTAATGGTTCAGCTGTGCTTACCATAAGATGGATGCCCCCTGTGAAACCTGCCCCTTTTGTGAGAGCGAGTGCTGTTGTGTGCGTCTGTGAGGTTGCCGTTGTACATCTTAGCTTTTACATAACATGGAAACGCAATACGTGGAAGGAACACGATTTTATTCATTATTCAGGTTGCTGCTCATCATCTCCATCAACATCAGAAACCTCGGTGTCGGTCAGAGGCACGAGAGCCACGTCCAGAATCATCTTTGAACTTTTCAAACTAATGTGATGAACTAATGACTTCTTGTAGGCTATTAGGAGAAAGCGAATTACTGGTGTCTATTTTTTGCTAATTACAAATGGTAAAACCAGTGAAGCTTTTTATAAGCTAGGATACTCTTTATGCCTGCCACATGCTATTCAGTCTAAAAATGAAACAACCCTCAGGATTGAGATTGCACCATTTCTTTAACAGATGGGATGCCCCAACCATCTGCATGTTTTTTTTCCTCTTTTTTAAATGTGTTTAAGTTGAGAAATACTCTGTCTGACGTGAGCAGTCTACCTGCTAACTGTTCTTCTGCTGCTTTAAAATAACACAAGAGGCATTCAGAGATATGAGCCCCTCATGTTCAAACAAAGTGAGCGGAAAGTGATTAAGCTAATAAAGATGCTTATTGATTTTAACGTCTAGACATAAGCAATTACTAGAGCTCGGATTTGTTTGCATTAGTTTGTTTCTAATTTCAATTTCTGCATCCAGAATGGTGTCGTGGGCCAATACTTGTTTGCGCACAACCCCAAAACCACAGTATTGCTTCTTAATTAGATTTACAGGATATTAAAAACACAGTAGGTGCTCTTAAACGATGATCATTGGAGACAGAGCAGAACTAGCAGGCTATCATACATCTTTTTTTATACTGCCAGACGAACCGTAACAATATGTGTTTTTGTTATTATAAATGTATTCAATTACCGCCACAGATCTCCCAAAACATGACAAATGTCAAATTAAGGGTGCAAATTTAGAAATAAATGTAGCTGACTGTTATCAATTTTAGCAGATTCAGAATGGCTCCATAATGAACAAAACAAAGTTGGCCTCATTTACTGTTAATGCACTCAAATGCTTTTTCTCAGTGGGTGCTGCCCAATAAGCTGAGGAGAGAAAGGGCATTGGGTCTCTGGAGGGGTACAACTTTAATTGGATGATCCGAAAGTCCTTTTTTCCAATTCCAAATGTAAACAAGGCATGTCATGGCACATCTAACACCAAATGAAGAAACCTCCTGAAAATGCCTCTCAGAAATGTAACTGTTTTTTTTCTTCTCTTTTGTCTTATCCATTCCTTTCAAACCAACACTTATCCATGCTTTAGTCTTTTTTGTCTCAAATTTGTATAGCATAAAAAAACAACCTATGGCGGTAGACCAAACAACATTTCTGTGGTTCTAAGGGTTATGACTATGTTAAACTGAATGGTTTAACATCTGGAGTTTTGATTGCCATTCTAAATTGGAACATGGTTATAGCTATGTTTTTTTTAAAATTATTTATCTGTATAATATTTTATTTAATTTGACTATGTCTATGAAATATCTAAACTCTGTAACAACATGATCTCCACATCCTCAGTCGATCTTCAAATTACTTGTTTTGTCCAAAATCTGATGATATTCTAACAGAAAGTCTTCAGATCCTCTGATATTAGAAGCTGTAACATGGACATTTTTACAATTTTGCTCATCAAGCTTTGACTTTCGATGATCATCAGAATAAAAGTTGGTCTGAGTGTTTATTTATGTTAATGTTAATAATCATTTATTAGATTCTATATGTAAAACTGTAGTTTATAATAAACTGATATAATACTACTACTACTACTACTACTACTACTACTACTACTACTACTACTACTACTACTACTAATAATAATAATAATAATAATAATAATAATAATAATAATAATAATAATATTAAAGTGTATAAGTGGCTGAAGATGAGACAATTAAAATCATTTCATCTTCAAGAAGATGAATGAATAAAAGAAACAATAATAATATAACACAAGTGTGCTGTGTCATGTTTAGTTTATCCCATTGTTTAGACATTATGGATTATATTATTGTAACAAAAGTGTTTGAAAATTAACATAAGCGTGAATTCAATTACAGAAATGTGCATTAAAATGTAGCGATGAAAGACTGATGTGAAGATGGAGAATGTAGGAGGCAGAAGATGTTGGAAGAACATCCGTTGTGGCAACCCCTAATGGGTTTATCCATCCATCCAACCATCTTTTAATCACCGCTTTATTCATTATTATTATTATTATTATTATTATTATTATTATTATTATTATTATTATTATTATTATTATTATTATTATTATTATTATTATTGTTGTTGTTGTTGTTGTTGTTATTATGATAATAATAATTATTATTATTATTATTATTTATTGAGGTTCAAACTCAGATGACAACCATAGTTCAATCTGAGCACCACAACCAAAAATCAAACTCTGATGGGTTATTCACTTCTAATATATTCTGTTAGAATTTTGAAATTCAAAATGTGGAAAGAAACATGTATAAGCTTATAAATTCCTATTTGAAAATATGAAACACATTAAGAAGGCATAGCTCCTGTATGAATGTGTAGCAGTAATGTAGCAAAAGATCTGTGCACTTGCAGAAAAAAACGCTGGTAGGAGTGAGGATAACAACAAATGTCTCCTCTGCTGTTGTGTTCCTCTCCATGTCTGCATATGGGTGATAATATTGGGCCTTTAAGTTTGTTTCCCAGTGCCTCAGCGAATGTGTTGAGGAGCTGAGCTAAGGAGTGCTGAGGCAGTGAGTTAGCTTAGCCGACCCTTGGGCCTTCAAAGCTGCTGAGCGCAGCACACAAACACACACATATATACACCCACACACACACGCAAACACACACACACACACACACACAAATACACATGGCCCTGATAGCACATAAAAAGTTTTCAACCCCTGAAAACACTCGTGTATGCACAGCTCTATCTCAGCTGAGTAATTTAACAAGACTTATATCAACGTCTCAAGGATGTGAAATATGCAATCGACAGACAACCAATTGTACAGGAAGAAAAGTGTTCCATAAAGTTCACACTCGTGCCTGGTTTATTGGCTCTTTTAGGATCAATGAAACTCATAGCCAATGGGAGTGTTGGAACACAGACGGCATATTAATTCATTGGTATTCGTTAGGACCTCCACATGTGCTAAAGATGGTAATCTTAAGTAATTTGTTAGTGCTGCATCGGCGCTTTGACTTTTTAGAAAGCTACTTGACAGCAGCGTTAGCCCCTGGGCTCCTGTCTCGGAAAAAAAAACGACGCTCCAATTTGCATTTCATACACATTGGGGTAAATGTTTAATTCCATGGCCGTTATTCAACTCAGTTCATTAATTAAAGAAAAAAACGTTAGCGTTCTTTTCTCTGCTTTCCCGCCATCTTTTTGATGAGCTTTCTTCAGGAGTAATTGAGTCCGTTAATTAGACAGAATTAGGCTCTAATTATTCCAAAGGCCCAGTGCCGGGGGAGAGAAATAACCAAATGTGCCATATTTCACTGCCTCGCCACTCCAACAGCTCTCACTGAATCCTCTTTAACGCTCTTTGATGTCCCCTATACCGCCGGTTTCACAGGAAATGGATTAGATATCAGGCCTCTTAATTCTGCCGCTCTGCTCAACAGGAGAGCTCTTTTGACATTTGTGCTCACTTCTGCCTGATTTCAAGCCTGTGCTGCAGTGAATGCATTTCATTACAATGGGGTGTTTTATTTTCTGCAGCTCAGTCTTTATGTTATATTAAAGGGGACGGGCATCCGTCTTGTTTATTTCCTCCCTCAGCCTCTCAGTCAGTGGCAGTCCTTTGCTATATCACATTTTTACGGCCTTAGATTTAAGCGACTCTTCGTCACGCTGAGATTTAAAGATACTGGATTAATCCTGAGCAGCTATATTCAAGGGATAGGGCCTCCATGTCATTACATATTGCTGCTGTGGAGAGGACAACCTGGTAACTTTGCTTATTCTAAATCTCTATTATTGTCAATAAAAAAATATGTATTTCTTTTTTTAGAGTTGATGTCCCTTGCGTCTAAATAAATAAGCCTGCTTAAGCAAGTGTACATAACTTCCATTTTATTATCAATTTTAGTTGTCAAGGTAAAAAAAAAAAAATATTCTGAGAATCCCACATGTAACAGCCAGGTTGACCCTTGTATAAAATCGCATACAGCCCATCTACATGTTCAGAGCTGCCATTTAGCACTTTGTAAAAAACTCTTTAAACCTTCAGAGGCAGAATCTGCTTTTGTGTTATTACTGATTTTCAACACCATAAATTGAGAGACATGAAAAAACCCAGACATAGTTGTCTTCCCTTCAATGTCCTTCCTCCTTCCTCCTGCATTAGCAGAAGCAATGCTTTATTAATGGTGTAATATTGTCTCTGCTCTCTATCCATTCAGAGGCCAGACAGTAACAATGCACCGCTTAAGCACCAAAAACAATCAGGACACAAACACACACACACACACACACACACACACACACACACACACACACACACACACACACACACACTAATTTCCACTCAGGATCTGCCCGGACGCCTCCACTGTGCTGAAGCCATGCAGATGTGGAATTGGACAGACCACCCAGAAGCCAAGGGCCCTTCAGTACCACGACTTCTGCTGCCACCAAACCTGTTGTGATGAATCGGCCCGCTCTCATGCCAACTACAATGAGTGAGGCATGGCTTGCTCCCATTGGTCCCTCTCCAAGCATTAATGGTTATTCCCAGATTGTTGCATGAAAATCCCCTTTAGCTGCTCTCATAAATATGATAAATAGGTGAAAAAAAATCGTGATAATAAGACTAATCCATCACAGAAGTTATGATTGTTTGTACATACATGAGCCCAGAATGTAACTGCCGGTGATTTCATAATGAGAAATAATATGATAGGAATGTTTTTGATAAATTATGTTGTTTTCTGTTTGTGACTTGTGTTTCTGAGCCTTCCTTCCGAGTTAAAATATTACAGCTTGTCCCGGCCTTTTATAGCACTTAGGTTCTCTTATACAAGTTGTCCCTTATGTTCAAGGGTAAAACTGACACCTGGTATGAAAACAGCCATAATCCAAGCACCGTTCAGAGGTATTTTCCTCTATTTTCAGATGCCAGATGCTGCATATTATATGAAATGCCCCCGTCGTATTTTTCACAGTGACAGCACCATAGCTTACTCTAAAGGGACTGGGGTTAGTTTATCCTCAACTGGTGTATTATTCTTTGAATGTCTCTAAGTTAAACTGCTGGTGACAGCTTATCAGTCAATGTAATGCACAATGCCTCTATGTGTACAGAAAAAGGCTGTAATTCAATACGCCTGTATGATTCAAGGCAAAAAGAGAGAAAAAGAGATTTATGCCTCTGACGGTGGCAAGGGACATTAATGTTGGCGGAGTCTGAGCTTCCCGCAAGAAAAATCTATCCCGGGCATCCATCTCCCATTTGTAATTTATTCTAATATTAAATTGTGTTTACCAGCAAAGACAAATGGAGAGCTCAAACACGTGCAAATCTGGGGGAGAACGGGAATAGGAAAATAAGGACAGTAAATAATATTTTTAATTTTTCGTGTGCTACGTGCCTGCAGAGCTTTTCTGGGGGGTTTTTTCTTTGGATTTTTGTTCCACAGACAAATGGAACACACAATCTAGTTTCTCTCTGAAGTTGTTTCTCATCTTTCCCAACTGTTTTCATTTGGTATTATTTTGTTTTTGCAACCTCTGCAAAGCCAAGCTCTTTCACAAGTGATCAATATCGCTCTGTATTAGCCCTGAAATCCCACTGCCACGACCTCTGACCTGCATTTTAGCCCTTTCTCCAAAACCAGACGGATTACAAACATGAGTATCTAGGAGAACGTTGCCATCTTTCCGTTCGTGTGCTGGTACATGCCTGCACAACTTCACGTTTCTCTATATGTGTTTTCTTAGTTCTGCTACATGCAATCCAGTTTTAAACTTTGCGAGCGCATCAACCAAAAACTGACGGCAGACTGAAATAGCACATGGAAAATGATCCCACGTTTTGACACATAGCATTCTAGACTTCTCCATCACTTCCAAATGTGAATTTCTGACATTTCTGTTTAATCCGCAGCACCTCCATGTTTATGAGTTAGGTCAGGACCGTTCATGTCATTGGAGCGACCTTCTGCCCTCTCACGATTTCTGACTCAGAAACAGATATAAAAAGGGGCTTTGAAGATCTGCACCTGTTCTACCATATGTATGAACACTATGGGGTGACTATCTACCTTAACATGCAACCTATGCATAATTGGAATGATAGTAGAAGGACAGACAATGAGATGGAACATTCTAACATGAAACCCTAAATATGGTTTGATTCGTGGTTCCATGGTTTGATTGGTCTGTGACTGGCGGTTGATGATGGTGATGATGATGATGATGATATCTTAAGTCTGTGAGTACAAAATAGTCACCTGATATAAAAGATTACTTAACTATGTCTCTATTTAGACAATGATTACATCATCAATAAAGGCACATCACTTCTTGAATTGATAACAACTAGGTCATATAAGCCATGATTTAAGCCTTTTTCCGGTCATATATGCTGTATGTTATTATAAGTGTCATTGAATGACGACTATAGATAAACACAAAACTACCAATGAATGGATTCCTGCCCATCTATCGAGTAACACATTCCTCTTTACCCCAGATGTCCGTTATAAATGATTTAAAAACCCATCGGTGAGACACATCACTCGACGAGATGACTTGATCCCATTACAATTATATGAGCATGATAGAAATAACATCAAATCTTCAACAGTAATCCAAGAGCTTTCCACTGAGCGCCACAGACATGCAGGGGAAGTCAAGCAGACTAACAAATTGTGTACATGACAACAAAAACTAAAATATACTCTGCAAAAAAAAACTTTTAAACTATCTGTAAATCCTGGCAGCTTTATCAACAGCATGGAACCACAGCTGACTGTACCAGATCTGGCAGAACACATGTAATGACCTTCACCGAGGATGGTACATACATCTACGACACACAACAAACACAACAGACTCACAACAGCAGCATCTACTGCATCATCAGTTTCTGGTTTCCTGTCAAAAACCCTCTGCAGACCAGTTGCAATTCTGTTTTTACCTAATGTAATAAGACAAATTCCATCTGTTATATATTGTGCATAGTATTGGGAATGTAAACCTGTACTTTAAGTACTGGTTGAAAGCCAAACAAGAAGAAGTCTTCACAACCCGGAATCATTGCTTCAAAAGACATTTCAAGGTGATTAATTAACAGCATTAACTAGAAGTTACTGAGTGAGTTTCATTCCAGAGCACCCACATAGTTTATCATGTGAATTGATCAGTCTGTCGAGTCTTTCTAACATGAAGCAATCACAACAAAACAGCCATATAAAGAAAGCGAGATTGGCAAATGCAGTCACTCAGTGATTATGCAGGTGTTTGTAAGCACAGTGCCATAAACGGTGTGGTTCCTCTCAGCAGCTGATGAAACACAGCCAGCTTCCACATTTTAGAGTCAGCCATGAACTCCACATAATCAGATTAGCTAGCTTTCCTTATCTAAACATCTACAAGTGTTACTGACCTAAACTAATGCCACCTTATAGCCTGAGAAAAATCAACACCCAGGCTCATGTTCTTGAAAGTGACTATTGTCCATTTGCAGGCCATTAAAATAATCGTGGTTAATACACAGTTTCCAGCTGACTTTTTGGAGAGCATGCCTGGAGGGAAATCAGATACTCTCTTAATCCAGCCGCTACAGAAGCGTCATTAATTCCCTTAATGAACCTGTAACCTGAGAGATGTTAACCTGTGAACTTGTCATCCTGAACACACATTTTGCAGTGAATCACAAAAACAGGCTTATCTCTTGTTGGTGAGGGGCTGGCAGTGGAACAGATTTGTTTTCTGGGGGGATATGAGTGTGGTGTGGTCACGGTTGTTAGTGCAGGCATTAGCAGAGTGGTGCAGCCAGGCTGCTTCCTGCCACGCAGGGTTATGGTGTCACGTCTTGAGCTCTGATTGAGTTACAGTCCAGAGAGAGAAGGTCACGGTCTCTCCCCAACACGGCTGCCACTCACATTTGCTTAGACTCTAGAGGTACAAACACTCTCAAGTGTGGAAGTCACAAACACACACACACCTTATAATCCCTCAAGGAAGCCTGGGGTCATCTGAAACTTGTGTAGGTATGTTGTTGGTTCACACTGTTATAGTGAGGTAATAAACCAAAAATATACCCTGAAGATCCACTGTTTAGAATCACAAATCAGATTTTAAGTTCTCTATGCATTTGAACACTTGACATTTTTAAAATGCAAAGCAGAGGTTAGTACATATGCGCATACAAAACGCAAGCAAGTCTCAAAGCCTTAAGCTTTAAGTCTTCTCAAGCAAGAGCCAGGTAACTGAAGTAAAACTCAATTGGGTACAACTGAGTCTGTGATATGAGAGATACGAGAGACTTGGGTCCAGAAAGTTACAGCCAAATAAAATTAAAACGATGGATGGATGGATGGATGGATGGATGGATGGATGGATGGATGGATGGATGGATGGATGATGGGTTCTACATTTCATTCAGGACAGAGATTGGGACATAATCAGTTTGGGTTCTTTTTCAACATCTGCTGCACTCAGTTTAGATCAATAACAAGCCTCTAACTTTTAATACAGTGCTGCACTTCCAAATGGCTTTAAAGTGAAAACAGAGGTACAACACAAATTATGTGCACCATAATGTCAAGTCTCATTCCTGGCTTCCCTTCAGTAGTCAAACCATTTCTCTTGATGAGATGAGGACCAGCGATCAGCCCATTCACCACTTTGTTAACTGCACAGCTGTGTGTTGTGTGGCCCCAATGCATTCACATGCTACATGGCGACAAGATGACCCCACATTTATAGCTGCCCTGCTATTAAAGGAGAAGCCATGTAAGCTGCATAAGCACCATAAGTGTACAGTAATGTTGAGTCATGACTGGGTAGGCTTGTAGGACACCTGTCTAAAAAAATCAAATTAATGTACTAAAGCAGCACTAAGGAGGACACTGGAACAAGAAAGTTGATGTCACCTGTAGCTATTCAGTTAGTGTTTTTCTGCATCGGCAAGACAATCACTGGTATTTTATAGAACTGGTATTGTATATATAAACCATAAATCACTCTCTAGTCATTCATTCGTCTTCTTGTACAGAAGAAAGGCGGGGCACACCCTGGATGAGTCGCCAGCTCATCGCATGTCTTGAACATTAAGAATCAATGAAGATTTTTTTCGGAGTATGTTTTTTCAGACCATATGTGACAGAATGCAACCGCCTGAAGGAAACATGCTGCACCCAGCAACTTCTTCCCATGCTTCACCATTTTTGTGTGACTACTCAAAATGCATTTAGTTCAAAATCTCTAAACATTACAGAAAGACTGTTAGTGTTACTAGTGTTCAGGCAACCAATCACATGTTGAACCTACAGCTGCAGAGCAGATCAAACTGCATCTTCTTCTTCTTTCGGCTTTTCCCTTCAGGGGTCGCCACAGTGAATCAGTTGCCTCCATCTAACCATGTCTTCTGCATCCTCTTCTCTCACACCAACTACCTTCATATCCACCCTCATTACATCCATAAACCTCCTCTTTGGTCTTCCTCTAGGCCTCCTGCCTGGCAGTTCAAAACTCCTTCTACCAATATATTCACTATTTCTCCTCTGGACATGTCCAAACCATCTCAGTCTGGCATCTCTGACTTTATCCCCAAAACCTCTAACATGTGCTGTCCCTCTGATGTACTCATTCCTGATGCTATCCATCCTGGTCACTCCCAGAGAGAACCTCAGCATCTTCATCTCTGCTACCTCCAGCTCTGTCTCCTGTCTTTTCCTCAGAGACACTGTCTCTAGACCAAACAACATCGCTGGTCCATCACTGTTATGTGCACCTTTCGTTTCATTTTAGCTGAAACTCTTCTGTCACACCTGACACTTTTCTCCAGCACTTCCATCCTGCCTGTACACACTTCTTCACCTCTTTTCCACACTCTCCATTGCTCTGGACTGTTGACCCTAAGTACTTAAAATCCTCCACCTTCTTGATCTCCTCTCCCTGTAACCTCACTCTTCCACTTGGGTCCCTCTCATTCACACACATGTACTCTGTCTTACTGCGGATAACCTTCATTCCTCTCTAGCTTCTCCTCCACCTGTTCCCTGCTCTCACTACAGATCACAATGTCATCTGCAAACATCATAGTCCATGGAGATTCCTGTCTAACCTTGTCTGTCAGCCTGTCCATCACCATCTAGGTTGGATTAAAATAGGCCTGAAACCTCATTTAACTTTACCTTCTTGATGAGGTAAGGATATTTACTGCATCATAGTCTGTTAAAGGTCATGTCATGCTCATAGTGGTGTTATGATCATGTCATAGTTAATCAGTTATACAAAGGATGAAGGGAAGACATTCTCAGAGAAACTGGAGTTAAACTGGCATCACACTAAATTGGAAGAGTCTTGATTAATCTGCCAAGGAGCCTTAAAACCACTACAATGCCTGGGCAGAGGAGAATAAGAACAAACCCAGGTTTCTGTTCTGCACAGGCAGGCTGACTGTCAGTCGTAGGTCTATCAACCCCAGTGTTCCTACAAGCCTCAGTAGTCAGGATTTCCTGAGCTTCCTCAGTGACGCAATTTCTTCTTATTAGAGGTAACATCACAATATCACTGTCTGCTTTAAATTCTATAAGTTTACCTTCAAACACAGGAAGTTCAGATATTGCTGTAAGAACTCATGTCTAGCTGGACTGCTTCTCTCCCATTGACCAACGATGAATTTGTATTATTTTCTCAAATAAACCAACAACCTGTCTCCTACTCACAATCCCAATTTAGCTGTTGAGATGTTAAATGTTATTTTAGAACTTCCTTCTCTATTAGATATGATCAGCCTGTCTTTATCAACACATTATGTACCAAAGTCCCTGAAACTGGCTGTAACTCAACCATCCATTTATTTTCTTGTAGACGGGACAATTTCTTGGACTAAATATTTTTCACCTTAAATTTGCTTCAACTAGAAAATGTTAACAGGAAATAAATTTCTATTGTTATACTGATGAAACACAATAATACTTATCAATGAAACCAGCTGAAGTTAACCGACTAATAAAACTTCCGGGATGTCTTAAGGCTATTAAGACATTATTATCACATCATTAGTTACATTATTACACTCACTTCCAGGCTTGACTCTGTATATATAGAATTTAAAATCCTTCTCCTCATGTGCAAAGCCCTTAATGGTTAGGCACCAACATGCCGTCAAGAGCTCATAGTGTCCTACTACCCATCTAGCACATTACAGTCCCAGGATCAAGGTGACTCATGACTCCCAGTCTCAAAAAAGTAGAACGGGAGCCAGAACCTTCAGTTATCAGGCCCCCCTCCTGTGGAACCATCTCCCAGTCTCGGTCCAGGAGGCAGACCCATTCTCTACATTTAAGAGTAGACTTAAAACGTTCAATTTTGAAAAACCTTAGGCAAGTCCTTAGATATTCTACCATAAGTCTAGACTGCTGGGGGACTTCCCATGATGCACTGAGCTCCTCTCTCCTCCTCTACTGCTCCGTCTTCATATCCATGTCCATTTCACTTTGGACTTCTTCCCTCAAGTCTTTGCTACTTTGTTGTCCTGAGGGTTGCCCTGGACACAATCGACCCCTGGGATCATGGTTGACATTGATTGAAATCACCATCACCCTTACCCAAACCCCCGTGTATCTGCCAGTGCCTTTCAGTCAAAAAATAAAGCAATTCAGTAAAAACACATGGGCTCAAACGATATTCTCAATAAAATGCATCATCAAGTTGAAATCAAGACTAACTTTAACTAAATCTTTTCTTCCTACTAATGTTTGACAGAGAAGATTACACCAGTTATTTGTGGGGTTTGTAAAGATTGTCTTGTGAATGCTATGTTAGCCATGCTACTGATTTGTGAGCTGCAGTCCTTGCATCCTCCTCTATTCTTACTTTAGTCATCAGCAATACAACCATTGTGTGTTACCGTGTGTGTGATATTAATTGTTTGTCTGCACCAGAAAACACCTTACATCTCAAATTAAGGAACATACAAATATATTAAAAGGGTCACCTGATTGTCGGTCGAGACCAAAGACAGGATTTCTGAGGAGGATACGCTTTTCACATAGCATGTTGTAAATATGGTGATGGATGGAGATTTTTATAGCACACCATCTTCTGTGGTGCATCATCATGCAGTTTTTACTGCATGAAACACTAGCCTACATTTATAAACCTGGCTGGAGTCATACTGGAGCTTCTTAGGAATAACAACCTGAATTAATTTACTGCATTTAGTTGATCTCTGCATGAGAATCACAATGCTTAAAAACAAGGAAACTATATTTCCCTTTTACATAACTCATGAAATGAAAATCTAGAGTGTATGCCTATATAAAATTAGAGAAAGAAGCTTATTTTGGTCATATCTTCACAAAAAAGAAGCTCACAAAATCTTTAGGATTCATGTAAATGGATAACATTTGTCTTATACACAAAACCTATCGATTGCATTACTATTTGATGAACAGCTGTGATCCTTTATGTTAGATACTTCCTTCACTTTAACTACATAATTCTTTGCTCTATGCAAAGTAGATTTTCTTCCTATGCCTACGTTCTTAAGCACAAATGTCGAAAGAAAATTTTAATTACATTAATTTTATTATATGTACAGCAGGGTTTGCACTGACATTCCATTAGTGGCATAGTGTATGCATTAAAATCAAGCTGTCAGCAGACAATGGTTTATTCCATGGTCAAACAAGTATTACATAAAACATCTGCCTGTGATCAAAGAAGAAAAGCATGCAAATTCATACTTGCACAACTGCACCTGCACACACAGACACACACACACAAACACACATAAACGTACACACAGATATACACACGCACACAATCAGATGATTGAGATCTCCCCCGTAAATAAACCGCTGATTCAGCATAAGTATAACCATTGATTGGTGACTTAATTCCCAATTCAAATTATCATCCTGGGTCCCTATTCAAGGTTGACATGAGCCTTGGTGTGACTAAATTATACTCCTCTCGCCGTTAGCCACCCCCGCCATCTCTCCCTCTTTCTCTCTCTCTCTCTCTCTCTCTCGCTCTCTCTCTCTCTCTTCATATCACACACACACACACACACACATACACACACACACACGCACACACACACACACACACGCACACAATCTCACGCAGACTCCCAGTTCCCCCATCTTTCTCCTCTGTATACCTCACTCTCAGTGCAGCCCAGGTGCTGATACAAGCAGAAATCCTCCACGCCTCATCGCTCCCAGAGTATATA
This sequence comes from Antennarius striatus, assembly GCF_040054535.1. Taxonomy (NCBI): domain Eukaryota; kingdom Metazoa; phylum Chordata; class Actinopteri; order Lophiiformes; family Antennariidae; genus Antennarius; species Antennarius striatus. The sequence goes on along the minus strand of NC_090783.1, from coordinate 15,894,308 downwards.
CACACATACAGACACACAGAAACACACACACACATGCACACACACATCTCCATTCACTACACCTCTTCAGCAAAGCCGAGGGGAGGCAGCATTAGTCTCCTCTCTATTTGCTGTGTTAGCATGGATGCAATATGAAATACTGGAATGCAGTAGTTTTTGTTGAGGGAAGTGCGGCTGCACGCCGGCTGGAGTGTGTGTGCAGTGGTGAAAATAAGAGATTATCACTGTGATGCATTGGCAGCTGTTGTCTTAAGTCACCCAAGGTTGTGGCCTCTCTTGCTCAATGAGGATGTAGTGGGCAGTAACGACATTTTGTCAGTCCAAAGACAGAGAAACGTGATGAAGACAGAGGAGAAAAGACATGTAGGGAAAGAGTGAAAAGTGGTAAGCAAGAAAAAAGAAGGTGGAAGAGGAAGAGTGGATTGAGTCTGCTATTGTCTCTGCTTCATCAATATCCTCTTATATAAATGTCAGCTGTACCATTTCCCTTATCACTGTTTCACCACCCCACTGGCTTTATCCTCTGGTACAAGGGGAGGGACATCACTCTCTCTCATCTCTCTTTATCGTTTTTCTCCCACCCCGCTCCCTAAATCGCTTTACTCTTTCTCCTCTTTTCCCCTTGTTTCTCTCCACTTTTTTCCCTCCCTTCTTTCTCTCCCTCTCCATGTACCATTCTCTTTCTCATTCTTTACCCCCCACCCCTTCTCCATCCCTCCTGTCTCTTTGCCTCTCATGGCGATGCGTCACTAGCCTGCCCCCATGAAACAAGTCAATTTTCTGCCAGCTCGGCGGATGAATAAATCTCCCTGGCTCTGCTCAGAGCGATGGGGATATTTATCTAAGTGGAGTGTGTCCTCTTCGGCTCAACGCCACCAACTTTTTTTTTCTTGCAGGAGGAGAAGGAGATTGAGAAAGCAATTGCTAAGGAGGGATGTGAAAGGTAAAAGAGGTAAAGGAGCGCATTGGAGGTGGTAGAGGATGATTAGAGGACAGAAACAAAGAAATCGCATCGGGGAGAAAAACGGGGGAGAAAGAATTAGGAGGTGAGAAATATGAAAAAGATGGATAGAGGGAGAAATAAAGGAACTGCCTCAAACAAAGCCTATAAAGCAGCAGCATGGCGGAGAAGTGAGGCAGGGGCATTAGTCGAGCCTGCTCGGGTTTAAACGGCAGGAACAGGCGCAGCTCTGGATGAATGGCAGCCCTCTTCCTTCAGGCCACACTCATCTGTTGGAGAGAGAGGGAGAAGCAAATTATTGAACTCGGCTGTGAAAAATACTGCACGGCGAGACAAAGAGAGGATGCAAAAACGGTTTGGAGTGGGAATAAGGATGGGAATTAGATTCAAAGTCTTGACTGATAGATGAGCGAGACTTTTCCTCCCTAATATCAAAATAGAGCGAGGGTGCACGGCAGGCAGCAGCAGCGGAAAACAGATATGGCGTTGTGGAGTGCTGATTAGCAAGGCAATCAGCACGAGGTGAATTTGTCTGGGCTCGACTCGTATCTCTTACATTTTTAATGCAGTGTTGTATTTTGCGGAGTAACAAGTCGGAAGATTTAAAAAGCTTTGGGCAGCAGCGGGGGTATTTGCAGGAAGGAGGGGGGTCCTTCCAGCTACTTGCCACAGCATTAAAGCAAAGTAAATAGCTGTTGTGTCTCATTACCATTCATTTTTAAAGGGGACTGTTAGTATAATGAATGTTTGTGTTATCTTATCAGGGTCCTCCTCCTTCAATATTAAGAAGAATAATGCCATCTTTCACACTAGATAAAATGCAAGAATATATTTCCTTTGCAATTAAAATGGTCAATTTTGCTTATGCACAGCAGGCACTGTACAACACCAAAATTTTGGACTTAATTACCTGCAATAACAGCGTGATATATAGGGTATATGGTTCTTTGCAGGGAGAGCATGATACAAAACAAGATGCTTTTAATAAACTCATGGAGACAAGCCCGGGCCCTGCGGACCATATAATGTGTGAGTGTGTGTGGGAGTGTGCAGTCTTTAATTTGTTTGCTCACAAGAAGATGAGCGCCTGCATTTACACACACGCACACACGCACATGCAGGCACGCACACAAGTCACTATTGTGAAACAAATTCTCAGCCCCATTCTTTTTTAATATACATTAAAACTGAAATAATTCACATTGGATTCTTGTGTAACCAACCAATACAACATTTCAATTATGTAAGGGTTAAAGGTTGACGACCGCCCTCACCCTTCTTGCCCCAGGTTTTCTGTAGTTTATGTTCTTACCTGACTTTATTGCCGTCAAGCTTTTAGGGAGAGTGTCATCAAATCAGTTTAAATTGCTAATAAAATTAGTGCTGATTCTGTTGAATCTGCAGCAGCAAATGTTAAATTACGCTGTCATTTCACTCACGGTAACAAAAGACACAAGAAAATTTCCACTAATTTGCTCTAAAAGTTTAGTTGGTTCACCATTAGAACAAAAGTTTATTAACTGCTTCATATAAAGACTTTTTTTATACCTTATATGAAGTGATTTTATAAGCTTTAGTGAGTTTTTCTTGTGAAAAAGCATAAAAATGTACTTTTCAAATGTTAGGCAGCACTGTGTCTTACAATGGTAATATACAAAACTGGAAAGACATTCAAACAAGTAAAAAAAGTATTTATGTAATGATATACGGTATCTATAATATTGCTTAGGATTTAAAGAAAATAAAAATTCACTGCTGTGACCATTACATAAATAAAGTTCCATTCACCTCACTGTTTCATTGGATGGCATCATCAATATATATGCAAAAAACAAAACAACCCATTTTTAATAATTCAATTTCTATACATCAAAGTGAAATTAAATTATTTACCATCATACCAGCATAACCAGGCATCACATATGTTTGTGACATTTTATTTTAAATGTTGCATGCTCAGGAAGGCTCTCTGGGTTGCCATGTGTGATATTTATGTTGCTGCTGCATTAGCATGATAAATGCAGTCACTTTTTATTAGAGATAAATGAAAGCAATCGGGACACAATTATGGCAAAAACAATAACCGTGCAGTGGGAGGCTCTCGATGATTGATAATGCATCAGGGGGATTCAGTGGTGTTTGGCTTAACCAGGCTCTCCTTTAGGGGTTTTCCTTTAGCATCAGCCAGGCAAATGCCTTTGTCAACTTCTCCCCTTGCCATTTTTATTCATAAACATTTAGCCCTAAGAAAGACATCAAACCAAGACTACAACGAGAGGTCAACTTCATCTTTGCACAATGTTAACCTCTGCATTGATGGAGCTAATTCACATTTCCTCAGTCCAGCCCACGGGGGTTCAGGAGTGGGCGGGCGGAGGAGGAATAGAGGGAGGCAGCAGGGTGCGTGTGTATGTGTTTGTATATATGCATGTGCATGTGTGTGTCTGCATGTGCCCCTCTGTGTGTCAGCCTCCACTTTGTAGTGAGTCATCCTCTTGACCCGGGCCCCTCCACATGGGGTTCGTATTCATAGCCTTTCGCTGAAAGGAAGAGAAAGTGAATGTTGTCCAAGCTCATTGCAATGACAATAGGGGCATATGGTTGTGTGTGTGCTGCTGTATGGTCATGGCAGCCACCATATTCCTCTGTGCAGGGTTGCCAGGTGCTTCATGAACAGACCCACTGAGAGTCGACAAATCATACACAAATGCAACAGACTGACTCGTGACTCTTATAGCCCAATGGGGGGTTCTCCGTCACCGTCGGCCACTTGTGCTTTTGGTCGCCGCTTTTCCTCTCCAGTTTGATGTCAGCTACGTTAAAACCCTAACAACCTAACAATTTAAAATAAAGAAATCACACTTCAGATGAGTGTCAAGCAGAATTGCCATCCATTATCTGTTTGTCCTCCTAATCGGAGCCCTCTTCTTTGAACGCCGTAAAAACCTCACAGAGAACAAGAGAATGAAGATAACCTGATGTTGTAGCATCCCCTCCCACACAAAGCTAATTCTTCTGTCATGAATAGTCAGCTCCACCCTAATGACTATTCAATACAGTCTGCAGGCTGCAGATGAACAGCCAATCCACAGCAGCATCTGCTGCAGGCCTAACTCGCCAGACGCCAGCCTTGTAAGAGGGCCATTGCAGGCTAATTGAAAGACAGGGGCCATCTCTCAAAGACACGTGTGTGTGTGTGTGTGTGTGTGTGTGTGTGTGTGTGTGTGTGTGTGTGTGTGTGTGTGTGTGTGTGTGTGTGTGTGTGTGTGAGAGAGAGAGAGAGAGAGAGAGAAAGAGAGAGAGAGAAGGGGAGAGAGAGACAGAGCCAAAGCAAGAGAGAGCAAAAAGAAAAATAATGACAAAGGATGGAGAGAATGAAGAAGAGAGAGTGAAGAGAACAAGACATTCCTCTTCTCACAGAAAGAACAGCTGACCCATCAGCATTTGTTCCCATGCAGCCATATTGAAAAGCCCCTGTGGGCATTGAAGTAACACAACCCAAACCCACATCATGTAATTAGAGTGGCCTTGTGGACTCAGTGTAAATACACGGTTGAATCACATAAGCCCCAATTTAGTTGGTTAAAGCACAATGTAATCTTGACCTGATGTAATATCTTGATTTCTTATTATGAAATGTCAAGATGGTAATTGCCGTTTGCAATTAAAAGTTGATTTGATATTTAAAATTACTTTCACTTAAATTTTTATAAGCAAACAATCAGTTGAAATGCAAATGGTATTTACACCTGCAAATGACAGGTTGGATTTTATGTTGTTTTCACTTCAAGGTCTCTTTATCCTCTTTTGAAAGTCTTTGCATTGAATAAAAAGGAAATGACTCCTAAACCAAAGGATTGCTGTCATAATTCTAGCCAGGATTCCTCTGGCAGTTTTTACCACCAGTGGCGGTGAATAATCTTTTCCACCCTGGCCCTCCCAAATAACACAATTCTTCAGCATCACTGCTTACTGTGTTTTATGGTGAAGTGTAAATGAGAAGGGAAGAACATTTAAATGAAGCACTGTCTGGTGTTGCTATATGACATTTGCAGTGGAGGGATTCATCAGCAGCCTGTGAACACAGACAAGCAAAGCACAAACTGCGTCTCCATTGTTAAACTGCTTACTTTAGAGCATATTACCAGAGGATAAATTTCAAACGTGTTTTCAGACACGGGGTCTGATTGATATTGACGTTGCGTGGACTCACACCCGATGGCCAATTCAAAGCTGTGTCAACAACAACTGGACAGGCCCCAAACCACACCAGAATGATCATGGGTGTGCAGCCAGTCTGTTACTGGCTGGCAGAAGAGTGTGTGAAAAAGCAACTGCTTCAACCAGGTAAGACGGGAAGCAGATTTGACAGGGAGCAGGGTCAGTTTATACCATCATCATGAGGCGGGAAGAACAGTGTTAGCTTTCTCTTAGCATTTGTGTCAAACTGTTTAGAGTGAATGGTTCTTTACAGACTCCAGTAGTGAGTGTGTTTTGTATTACTTCAGCCAGAGACCCATGAAAATGTTTCTTTAAGGAGGGAGTAACTCTGCATTATACACTCCCCATGGGGTAACTTCTCCACTTCTTGTATTTCTTGGGAAACTGCACCTGTTCAGGCCTTTCCTTGCACGAGGATAAAGTCATGACGAGTTCATTTGTTGTTTGTCGTGTTCAAGGTTTATTTTTATTACTATATTTTGTAGTTTTTAAGCCAACTCCCCTCAAGGATTTTTTAAGGAGTCTTCCAAATAAAAATAAAACCATTTTTGATTTACAAAAACTTCATTTGATATGGTTACATTTAATTTGAATGCATTTCAGTTTTTATTTTCAGTTCTTCACATTCCATAACATTTAGCAGTTACATTTGCATCTTATGTGATTTTTTTAAACAAACACATTATTAGATTATCTTAAACCATGCTTATAAGAAAAAAATACCACAGCTAATTTAGCTTCCTTTTCCACTAATTTAAGTACTCTACCCTCTAATTTAAAGCTTCTTTTTTTAAAAAATTCTATTTGAATTTCCAGATAATGCGCCATTATTTAATAAGGCTAACACCTTTCTGTCCGTCTGTCTGAAACAGGCACCTCATTTAAAGCCACAGGACAAAATTCAATTAAATCTCATATATGTTTTGTAGCTGATGTGCATGTCATAATTGGTTCCTTTAAATTCTGTGTCCCTATACATTTCTAGGCATATTTTAACTTTTTTTTTACACTAGTTATGTCAAATGTTTAGTTCCAAAACCTTGGACATAAACATTTTTGTAAATCAGCCTTTCTTTCTAATTACTGTTGTTTTGTTTTTTATTGAATGATTTTTTTATTCCATAATATAAAAACTTCTTATTGAGTCTCCAGAAATATATTTGGATTTTAAATCTGAGATGGTCTCAGACATTTCTGCTCGTAAGAGCAAGTGAATGAAAGTTTGTTTGTGGTGCTAGAAATATTGACAAATTACTATGTAAAACTTAAGCAATGGTTCACCTTAGTTGTGGCTTTTTTTCCTGTTAAAATTAGTCTGTGACTTTTTTTTTTTTTTGCTGTCATGCAAGGATTTCAGAACCTTTGACTGTTTTAAAATAAATGATCAAGACAGTTTCATTACAACTTTTCACTTGTAAAGAGTGGTTCCATTTTGAGCAGTGGCACAGCCTCTATTGCTTTGAGTTTTTTCCTTCCTGCTGGACTGATTCTATTGTTCTTATACTGTAATATCTTGAATGTATAAAGACCTGACCTCATTTAATATTTGATCATATGAACCATGATTTTAGGTATTCATTCCACTAGAGGTAAATTAGACAGTTGCATTTGATTTGGATGGAGTAACTTTTTAACAGGACACTGAGATTGTGGCTGCGTAGAGCCCTCGACACAAACCAATCTACTGAGTTGCTCAGTGTCGTCTACGGGTTCTGTGGTGATAACAGTGGTGCTCATGATCTGCTGTGCAGCAGCACTGGCACTGCTCTGAGAGGGAGAAAAGGCCGGGCCATCAGGGATTTGTCAGAGGCCTGTTATTACATCTCTCGTCACATAAAATATGGCTGCCTCTCCAGAGATCCAACTGCTAGATAAATCCACTCTCCTCCAACCAGACTGGCCCCTGCTATGAAGCCATCCAATGGAGTTCCTCAGTCAGTGACCTCTGGTAATGACATGTGATTTATACAGTACATGTTTTAAACTGAGAGACACATCACACACTCTCTCTGTATCTATATCTAGTGTCATGTGAGATAACAGGCAGGCCTTTGGGAGAGGGGAGACATGTCACCCATCTACGGGGTCTCACAAAATGGCTATAATGTGGATAGTTTCCCCTGCAGCTGTCTAATTGCAGTCTAGGCCTGCAGTGAGTGCTGTGTCTCCAGTGTGAGGTTACTAACACATATTGCTGGATGGTATTTCAAGCTAACAGACCATAGTGTGGAATGTCTAAATCAACACCTGGTTGGGAACAGAAAGTGCATTCTATGAATGCATTTAAGAAACAATCACAGCAAAAAAAAATTATGAAAGAGCTTATATACTGTGTGTGTATATATATATATATGTGTGTATATATATATATATATATATATATATATATATATATATATATATATATATATATATATATATATATATATATATATATATATATATATATATATATAACCACCCTGTAGGTTGTTGAGTTAATGTCTTTTTAAAGTAATTTCTAAAATAAATTAAAATAATTTTATACTACTACTACTACTACTACTACTACTACTACTACTACTACTACTACTAATAATAATAATAATAATAATAATAATAATAATAATAATAAAATTGTTCAAATAATTTGGAACCTAAACCCGAATGTGAGAGAAATACTCAGAAAGTCTGATGTGACTCCCCACAGCAGCAAAAATAATATTTTAATATATACTTCATGCTTGGGTTATAACTTCAGAGCCTTTGCACATTTACAAACAAATATCTATTTAACTGAAACAAACAAAAGAAATTATTTGATAAAAGTCTGGGTTAGATCGAATTATTCTACATGTTGCTTTAGCAGAAATATGATATTGGGCGAAATTTACAGCAGTTTGCTTGATTACAGCTGGATAAAAAAGAGCATTTTTTCCCTGATTTTCAGTTTGTGTCATATAAACATTGAATTTTGTAAGACTTATATAACGATCTTTTAATATTATCATTATTATTATTATTATTATTATTATTATTATTATTACTATTATTATTATTATTATTGTTGTTGTTGTTGTTGTTGTGCAGTGCATTGTTAATATAACGATTTGATTTGCAAATGAAACGTCGCGAGAAAAAAATTTCCTTTTCTTTCTTTTTTATTATTAGCCTGGCGTAACACCTGGTAAAAAAAATAATAATAAAAAAGAACAGTCGTTCTAATATATTTTCTAACTAAGTTCATTTTCCTCTGCAAACATCCGATCGCCAGTGTGTTAAATAATTGGCGACCAATGGCTAAAATAAAATCATCCTGTCAAATCGGAGGAAGCGGGGAAATTTGATCAGATCTGAAATATTTGCCGGATGATATAAAAGGAGCCTTTTCACCTGAGTTATGGCCCGGATTTGGCGTTGCTGAGAGGGATGCATGCAGCTCCTTCTCTCCCGCCCCAGAGGAGGAATCATCAGAGCTGATATATGGCCCAGCTCTACATTACCTGTACAAACAAAGGATCATCCCCGCTTTAGGTAGAAGAAAAAATATCCTTCTGACTGCTTGCGACATCTATACATCACCACTGAGTCTGTCTTTTTGCTAACATCCGAATAATAATAAGAATAATAACAGTAGTAACATTAATAAATATTACAAGCATCTGCTGAACTAAAAGTCAAGTTTTACGCATGAAAACGTGTAAATAATAAGGCTTCTGATCTTTCTCTTCTTCGTCTCCCTTTGGCTTTCTCTTTCTCTCTCTCTACCTCCTCTCATTTACCCGGTGCACCTATTCCAGTATCTCACCACACGACTAAATTAGACCAAAGATGATAAGAGCGCAAAGCATTATAATTCCGCCGGGCTCCTCCTCCTTCCAGCCATGCGTCCTAATTAATGGGACACCCCCAATCGCAAAAAGCCCCGCACTGGACTGCAACATAGTCAAAGAGTGAAAGAGAAGAGGGCGAAAAGTGCCACTGGAGATAATTGATTACCTACCAATCAATGATAACTTGTTAGTAATCGTCAACTCTTTGGACCTCGCCATTTTCAAGGAGGCATCTCACTCCTGCGGACTTGCTGCTCTCGAGGATCGACACTTTGACGACATCCCATTTTGGAATACGATTTTCTTTCATTCGGTCTCTGCTCTGTGTCTTTGTTATTTCCCCTCCTCTTAACTGTTATGTGACTTTTATCCTCGACCCTCGTCTCTGACCGCTGAATATTTCAACGGAGTCCTGTGTAAACTCTGCGCACAACCAATGATGACATCCAAAGAAGTGGCCAAATGTGATGCAGTGGAGAACAGGAGGCGAAGTCCGCTGGACCACTTGCCGCCTCCTGCTAACTCCAACAAGCCGCTGACCCCCTTCAGCATCGAGGACATCCTGAACAAACCGTCCGTGAAACGAAGTTACACAATTTGTGGCACGGCTCATCTAATTTCGTCCTCTGAGAAGCACCGTCCGTCCAGCATCCCTCTGTCCAGCCGGGCTCTCCTCACCCAAACCTCCCCCCTATGCGCGCTGGAGGAGCTGGCCAGCAAGACCTTCAAAGGGTTGGAAGTCAGTGTTTTACAGGCTGCGGAAGGTACATTTCACACAGAAACACACCTTTTTAGATTTAGTGCAATGCATGTCCCGTTTTTTTTTTTCTATCGGCCTGGACCAGACAGAAAACGAAAATGAGTCTTTTTTTTTCTTCTTTTTTTTTAACTTCGTCATGCAATTAATTCTTTAAATGTTCTTGATTGTTGGTCAGAGCGGTACATTTATTTTCTGTTCACGAATGCGTAATTTTCCTCGCATCGAACGCTCCTTTCCGCTCTGATCACCTCCTCAACGAAACAAATAGCCACCGTTTTTCTTTAATATTGCGGTCTCGGGTGTCTGGTGCTCAGAATGTCCCAGCGGTGTCGGTGTAATATTCTTGTTATTGCCCGTTGCCCATTGCAGCTTTTACGCTTCGTCGGTGCGGAGAAAGCTCTCCACCTGCGTGATTCAATGATTGTCGCTCAGCCTCTGTTTCTCCCTCACAGGCCGGGATGGGATGACTCTTTTCGGCCAGAGAACCACCCCGAAGAAGCGTCGAAAGTCTCGAACGGCGTTTACCAATCACCAAATATACGAGCTGGAAAAGCGCTTCTTGTACCAGAAGTACCTGTCCCCGGCCGATCGGGACCAGATCGCCCAGCAGCTCGGCCTGACGAACGCGCAGGTCATTACGTGGTTTCAGAACCGGAGGGCCAAGCTAAAGCGGGACCTGGAGGAGATGAAGGCCGACGTGGAGTCAGCCAAAGCCATCGGGCAGGTCCCCTTGGAAAAGCTCGCCAAACTGGCGGACCTGGAAAAATGCGCCAACGGCACGCTGGGCCACCCCCGAGGCGAGTCCCCCGCCCGGGGAGGCCCGCAGGAACACGAGCTGGCACAGAAACTGCGGACGTCGCCCCTGTCGCCGTTCTCAGACCACACAACTAGTAAAGAGTGCTCGGAGGACGAGGACGTGGAGATTGATGTGGATGACTGATGGCGCAGCGTGGGAATGGAAAGAAACACACGAGAAAGACAATTAAAGATTCTACCGAGGACTTGTAACTTACTGCGTATATTGTATACCATATCTCAGAACATGTACCAAAATGTATGACTTTTATATCGGCACAGGTAGACCTATTCATAGTGAAGCATGAACACACAACAACAAATATGCAGTGGTATTTTACTATGTATTCATAGAAAACTGTTACTTCTCGCAATCAAAGCAATATGGTCGAAAATGACACGAGTAACTTATATTATTTTTTCTTATAGGTCAGTAAGCACCAATACCTATACCCCCCCTCCACACACACACACACACACCTGTTCCATCCTTCATTGGCTCACACGTCGCTATGAAAGTGCTCCTGTTTCTTTAAATATATTTTGCATGTAAATGCATGATTTGATTTGATGACCTATTTATTTTTTACCTCTATTAATTTAATTGTTTTTTTTTTTTTGGTTTTTTATGTGAGCCAAATCTCCATCGAGTCACTCTGACACTGCCGACTCTTCTCCTCCTCATCTGACTGTGATCCCTTTCACTTCATGTTCGGCGTCCCGATGCTGCAGTGCATGATGATGATGATGATGATGATTAAGATGATATTGATGATGATAATGATGATGGTGAAGATAATAATGATGATGTTAATGATGATGGTCGGGGAAGGCAAACCTGAACATTCACACGTTGTGCGGGAACGCTCAAGCGATGGCGGGAAACAAACGTGGATATTGCGGTGATTTTGACGAACTGTATGCGACTTTTTAGATTTACTGGTTGGGTACAATATATTTACAGTTATAAATTTGTTATGTTTTGTACACCTGTAAGTGCCTTTCTAAAATCAGGACATTATTTGAAAACCAATGCACAGACTGTAATGTATATAGGCTACTATGGGAATAAAAATGACTTTTCGGAATATATCCTTTATGTTTTAATTCTTGGATTAATATTAAGGTGTATTAGGGATATAATAGGCTGGTCTTTTTTTGTAGCCAGGACAAAAATCGTTCCAGAAACACGCCCTCGTTGCCAAATCTGGGCGTGAAAGCAAATCAAAAGCGGCCTATTTAGAGTTATTATAGCGAACTGTTTTGTCCCTTTGTGTCCTTTTCTACCAGGATGCTCTAAACATTTTGTGGCCCGGAATCTCACATCTCCTTTCACATCCTAAATGCGTATCGTGGCTTCTTGACCCTCAGACGTGTTTCTCTATTCGTGGCAAAAAATTTATGTGAGAAACACAAATCTGGTGCCGGGAGAAAAAAAGACGAGGATGCCACAAAAACACAAAGTTTTGGGCCAGTTTCTCCGGGCCTTTATAGACCTTTTTTGTTCTGCGGGACTGGGCTGTAATTTTGAGCGTAAAGCATGAAAAGTGGGGACAAATGAGCAGCGTTCCCTGATGGGACGAGCCACAAAGGAGCAGGGCCGGTCCCCCGCAGGCAGCCATACTGAGACAAGTGTGTCCCACCGCACAAAAAGGACGCAAACGTTTGGAGGCCATATGGTTTTTGAAATTTCCTCACAATTTCAGACAATTTGATGGATTGACTTAACCCTCCTTTTAAACAGTTTAGCTGGGTGCGAACAAAGGCCATAATGCCTACATAGGCTCTCCCTTCATGAGGGCATCTGCGGCTATTAATGTCTGGCCCCTTTCTTTGCCTGGCGTTTTGAACAAGTCAATGAATTACAATGAAACAGCCCCTTTCTGTGAGCCGCTTGTTTTTCTCCGCTTTTTGCTCTTGGAATATGTTTGACTTCTGTCCAAGAACGTTTTCTAAACAAGAAATGGATTTTTTTGAAAGTGTTTTTAATGTTAAGTGGGGAGCCATAAAGAGTTTCGACTGTGACATTTATGCCAAAGTCTGGTTAGGGAGTCTTTTGTTTGTTTTCTTCTCATCTCTTTCTCTCCTCTGTGTCTTTATTTCTTTTGTCTTTAAGGAGTTTAATGAAGCTGAAAACATAGTGATGTGAGAATGAGTGTCCAGAAGAGAAGCTCAAAAGACTACCTCCCATTTAACTCTCTTTGTAAAGAGAAATGATAAGTAGGCCTGTCTTCTTCTGATTTGCTTCACAGTGTTAGCTTTTTTGTTATATAATCCTATACTAAAAAAAATAAAATACCAACAATCTGAGTAACTTTACAGACTTGTAAGCATTTAATATGTCTGAAGATAATGTTAATTCTCTGTAGGAAAATTAGCCCGTTAAACGAATAACTCGATAACAGTTTGCTTTAATCTCCCATTTAGCATTTATAGGCAATATATTACATTTTAACATAATAGGTTAAAAGACATTGTGATGCAGTTGGAGCAAATATAATTCTTCCTCTATTTGTTAGTAACAATAAACAGCTGTAAACTGTGGATAAACAAATAATAAAAATAACAATAATTATTGATATATATGATTAATATTTAACGAAATCTTTGCTTACAGAGGAACCAACAATTCAAATTGATTAAATTAATAGGCCATTGATTAACAATATTAAACATGGGGACGGGTCATCCCTTACATATATGACTTAATAAACAATAAATAACTGAATTTTAAATGTAGAAATTAATTTAAGGTATTTTCTTAAAAAAGTTCTTTGATTTTAGGTACGTTACAACACGATGTGTGTGTGTGTATGCGTGTGTGTGTGTGTGTGTGTGTGTGTGTTTGTGTGTGTGTGTTTGTGTGTGTGTGTGTGTGTGTGTGTGTGTGTGTGTGTGTGTGTGTGTGTGAGTGTGTGTGTGTGTGTGTGTGTGTGTGTGTGTGTGTGTGTGTCTGTGTCTGTGTCTGTGTGTCTGTGTGTGCGTGTGCGTGCGTGTTCCGAAGCAAGCATATTTATGAAGGGAGAGAGTGTTAAGGCAGCTAAGTTTATGGATTTCACTTGCTTATTTTATGAGGGCTTGTCAGGCGGGCCCAGCGATAAGTAATACTACAGTCTGTGGGACCACTTCGTGGTAATTAATCTGGAGGTCTTAAGTGTATTTCAGTATTTCACTTCAAGATGGAAAAAAAATCACTACTTCAATCGTCCGGAAAATTGAAGTTTGATGCATGAGTCCCTACTGAAACAAAAGTACAGCCCTCTCTCTTTTCATCTGTTCCCCTCCCCTATTTTATATTCTCTCTGTCCTTCTCTCTCTCTCTCTCTCTCTCTCTCTCTCTCTCTCTCTCTCTCTCTCTCTCTCTCTCCCTCTCTCTCTCCCTCTCTCTCTCTCTCTCTCTCTCTCTCTCTCTCTCTCTCCTTCTTGTTCTCCATTATATGAGGGAAAATAGCCTTTATGTTCTATGAATACATTTAAACTAACAACAATATCAACAATTATTACTATTACTATAATAATAGCAATATAATAATAATTATTATTATTGTTATTATTATATTAGTAGTAGTAGTAGTAATAGTAGTACTAGTAACCACAGCAGTACACTGTATATAAGTATAAAAAGAATATCAGTAAATGACCATATTTTCTGGATTGCCTGAATTGCAGAGTTTTAATCATAGCCTTCCTGTGGAGCCAGTTAATGCTTCAAACTTCAATTTTACGGGCGATTGAACTAAGCATGTTCCTGACAGAGTTGATGTATGTATTAATTTCCTTTAACTGTTGATTAATTAGGCTGCGCTGAAGGCTCAAATGGAACAGTTTGTTTGAATTTGCATATTAATCAAATTCTAGTTTATCATTCAAACAATCCAGGAAGCTATATCAGAGGATTCAGTTAGAAAATAAATAGCAGGCAAAAAAGTAAACATGGAGATGTATATTCTCTAATACTGCTGCTCTATGTGCACCATACAAAAATTAAACAATGACAATGAAAACCCACCATTTGGAAAAAAAATGATCCACCCTGTTTTGTTGCCCAGAGAGACTGACACCATGACAACCAACCAGGAGCAAACATCTGTTTTTGTTTGTGAGACAGCTAAAGGACAGAAGAGGGTAGGTACTGTATCTCTACCATTTGTGTGATAATAACAAAAAAAAAAGAACTCTATTAGACGATGGAAAAATGAATCAGCATCACCGCCACAGTGTAACTGATACAAAATCGTGATCAAGTCATAACCAGAACAAATAAATATTCTCAAATAAGACTTTATACACATGGTGTGAAGCAATGGAAGAGAAATTTCATGAAATGCAAAAAGAAGATAAATTCACGGTAAAGTTAAACACTGAAGAAAGTAAAAACACGACCACCCCCCCCCCGAAAAAAAAAGTTTTTTAAATTAATGATACTGAATAAAAACTAAAACTGCAGTCTAGAAGATAATTGTTGTTGTTTTTTGTTTTTTTTCTGTCTCACACACAATCTCACATGATTGTCATTTCAGACGAAACAGCAAATATACTTCATTACATGACCACATGATCGAAAGGAGTTCCAAAAAATGTTATTCTGACATGTATTTTTTCACAAGAAAAATAAAAACGTTTGTTATTTAATCAGAAAATCTGTTTATTTCTTAATCGACTGTCCAAAATCATATAACTGAACAATCTGTTTGGATAGATCTTCAAAAATTTCAAGGGATCCTCACAATATTACTGTGATAAATAAAAGAAACTATGATTATATTCCATTTAAATTACAGTTTACCTGGGTAGAAAAAAAACAATAGCGATGTTTTACTTGAACTACTAAAATGATAGAACTAAAATTTTGGATACATGGATTAACAAAATTTTAATTTAGCAGTTGCCCTAAATTAGTGTCTTGAAATACTAGTACTGTACATGTTGGGAAAGTAAACTCTTTAACAAAGATGATCGTATAAATTTGTTGGTTAAATAGTGTAGCGAACGTTATCAACAACTGTGGCTGTAAAATAAATGGAATCAGTGATGAATGCAGTGGAGTAAAAAAAAAAAGTAATATCTTACACAGAAGTTTTATGGGGCCTTTAGATATCTCCAGATTATACTAATGTTCAGTTTGTGCATTTATCTACCTTTCCCATCATTATCAAAGCATTAATTCATATTTTTGATTGACAAAACAATACAATTTGAGCACTTGAGGGATTTTTTTGTCTTTTCAATCATCAGGAGGAAAAAAAATGTATTTAAACATTTGCTTTAAATTAAAAATTAAATTAAAAATGTTAGGAGCCTGATCCACGTGCCTGTGGTAACGGCTCTAAAGACCGGAACAACTCTAAGTGGATTTATAACCCCCTGGCGCCGCGCCTGCGCAGCTCCGCGCAGCAGCTACGCTCCTCAACATTTCCGTGTCGCAGTAGTGACGTCATCAACATTGGCGGTATTTTGAAAAAAAAAAAAGAAGGGTCTGTTATTGTGGTCCGTGAGCAGCAGCAAAAACAGTGAAAATACTAACTTATGGTAAGTTTACAAGGCATTTGATTGATTCTGTAATGCAGATATGTGTAAAATAGTATATTGTGTTTGTGTTTTTCACTAATGACGGAGAATATCGGCCCTGCTAGCATAAATGAGCTAATTTCAATTCAGGTTTTCACTTTTACTTCATCCGCCATAAAGAGAATGCTAACTAAAACCTGACTGTGAACTTTGACAAGTCTGGCTGTGTTGTACTTAGCATTTAAACAAATAAGCAAATCCATCCCTACACCTTTACACCGTGTCGCTGTGCAGGACGAGAGGAAGGCGAAGCCCGGCGGCCAGCTGTCAGAGGCCGCTCAGAGTGAGCTGATGGAGATGTGCGAGAATCAGTTTGCTCAGCTGGAAAAGGTGCAGCTTTAAACGTGACCCACACTGTCCTTCCTCCCCAGTCACTAGTGGTGCAGCCGCAAACTGTCTGTGTGTGTCTGTGTTGCAGCTCCAGAATGAGATCCTTCTGTGTGAACCAAATTTCTGCCAGAATCCGCAAGAGCAGGTCAGATTGTTTTTATGTCTTCACCTTTCATGATACATGGAAGGGTGAAATACATTTAGCATTAAAGAACAATGGGTGGGGGGGGGTTGTCATTAAAATAGATAGCAAAGCTAGCTCAAAAGGTCTGCATGGTTGTCTTCAAAGCGATTTTGGTATTTATATGCATCTATGGTCCATATGGAGGTGAGCCAAACTTTTTCTGCTTGATCAACAACCAGTTACACAGAAAAATTAGTAAATGCAGGACAGAGTTGATAAAAAGTGTTTGGATTGTAATAAATAACTCTATACCGGGATTAATAAAGTATCTATCTATCTATCTATCTATCTATCTATCTATCTATCTATCTATCTATCTATCTATCTATCTATCTATCTATCTATCTATCTATCTATCTATCTATCTATCTATCTATCTATCTTTCAAGCTTTCATCCAGCTTTCACTTAACTGGAATCATATGCTCACGTGGTGGTCCAAATATACTCAATATATGTCTGATATATTTGTCTTAATATTGTTGGACTTATTTGTTACTTTTAAATCAGCTAATCTAACAGTTTACTACGCAACAGTACCTGGTTGTCTCCTGACAGTTTTATTTTTATCCGTTTACTGTCATCAAAAAAGAACAAAGTGGCACAGGAAAAAACAGGGAATTAATATTTCGTCTTATAAAAACTTGAAGTAATGTATCTTTTTTTCTTCAAAAGTGTGTAAATCGCCTGATAGCCACAAAAGCTGAACTCAAGCACTTGCTGACGGTGGAGCCTAAATGTGAGTCCTCTATTCAATCTGTGGTGGTATCTGTATCAGCAGAACTACTTTTATCTATTGTGTTTGTTTGTTCTGGTTCACATAGTGTTGGCGTCAAATTCAGAGGTTTTACTTCAAGCGGGAAAAGACGAGGTATGTCTGTGAAGCACTGAAGTCTCTGAAGTGTCTTGGCTGTATTGATTTTGTGATACATACAGTATTTCTCTTTTGTTTTCCACAGATGCTAAAGCTGTGCTCTGAACTTGAAATGGTTTTTTCTTGCTATGAAGCAAAAAGAGACAAACTGAGAGAAACCAAAGAACTGTATGTTAACATTTAATCACAGTATAAGTTTTGCATAACTTATTATGTAAGAGAGACTTTAAACATTTTCTGTGTTTTGTTTTGTTTTGTTAGTGAACTGAAGTGGCTAGAAGAGAAGAAGCAGGCACTGATGGCTGCCAATGAATACGTGGAACGACTTCAATCAGAAAAGAAGAATCTAACAGAGCATAGGTGAGGGTGGAGGCAAAAATCACACATAACTGGAGGAGTTAAGGGGGAACCATCTTTACTGGATGGTAGAAAAGCATGTGTTGAAGTGAAGTGTGAAAGTGTGAAATACTTTTATTTAAGGAAGACAACTGGACAACGTATTTAAGTTGTATTTTTTTAATTGTAATAATTTTTAATCGCATATCTGATTAAATGTGATTCTTTGTTGCTCACACATCCATCATTCATTTCCAAATTGTGGCACAAGGGAGGAAAGTACCGTCAATTGCATCACTTGAACCATGTGGTATAAAGACGGCTTTAGAGTATGTGTGGGTATTCCAGTGTGTTGCAGGACACCAAGGTGAAAATTCAGAAAATGAAGCTGTATCAGGAAAGGTTAATGGAGTGTCTTGGAGACATCCTGGAGACACACATTCCTCACCCCCACAATGGATCCACCGTAAACAAGAAGAAGAAGGTGCAGTGAGCTGTTTTGTTCCATTCTCTTTTTATTTGCCAGCGTTTTTGTATTGCAAAAACATTCTGTCACTGGTTCAATGCATCTTACATCTTCTCTGTTGATTTTCAGAATATCATTCCAGAGGAGTCTGAGGAAGACTTGATTTCAGTCAGTGACATTCTTGAGGTTAGTTTGATGCATTTTGCAATATGCAGTAAAAGCTGCATGCATTTTAAGTCAACCATTTTGAAGTCAGTCAGTACTGCACACAATAGCTCACTGATAACAAACAAGACCAACGCTACTATAACTAAATACTGCGCCTAGAGTCACAACAAAAATGACGCTTCATTGTCAAAGGAAAATTCTTTTGAAAGTACTTTCATGCGTGAATTGGTAACAGTGAATGATGTAACATCAGAATGATGTCATACTGAATTTTTATCTTCCTCTGTAACCTGCTTCACCCACAGCTTCTCATGAACAAAATCCTGACTTCACCACATGACCCCTATGTGACCATAGACAACACTTTTTGGCCGCCGTACATTGAGATGCTGCTCCGCTACGGTATTGCAGTGAGGCACCAGGAAAGCAACTTCAAGATTCGCCTGGAAACCTTTTACTAAAGAGCTCCTGTTTAGGTCAGCTTTCTTTAAAGTCTTAGAACTCCTTCTGTAATGTAAATATTCAACTATACTAAAAATTCACTTGTACATTTTGGATGACGTCATGTTTGTGTCATGTAAACTCAAATTAAAACTACTTTTCCCTACTGCATTTCCTTTGGTCCCGTTATTTTTGGTGACTGTTGCCTTGCCCTGTAAACAGTCCAGCCTTGTGATCTTTCAGCAAAATGAACCTGCAGGAGGAAGATGAGCAGAAGTAACTGCAGCTGAAGTAAACCTAATGAAACCACAGCTCCAAGCCCCTGAGGTTAACAAAATAGAAATGAGTTGAACAGTCCATTATTTTTATGCTTTGTGAAACCTCAACTAACAAAAACACTGTTAGTCATTTGCTAGTTGCGTGAAGAGCAAACTGCATAAAAACAAAAATACAATGTGTTATGGCTGGGATGAGTGTTCAAATACAAACTGCTGAACGCACCACCGCTGGTAGCTAACGTCAATGTTAGGACACAAGTTAGATCTCTATGTACTATGTACGTTCCTTTTTTAAATTCATTAGCACAGAGATGGGAGAAGTGGGAGTAGGTCAATTTAAGCCTCAGATTGTGACCCTTTACTGGTCACGTTCCTAACTAAAAGTGTAACTTTGGTGTGTGTGAAGGGGTTTAACAGATATCCAGAAGACTTGATGCAGCCTCTCCTGCCCCAGTCAAGCTCTTACGGTTTTCACTGGCTGGCCGGTAGCATCCTAATTTACTACTTAGACAACACTCCCACCTAGTGGCTACAGCAGGAACTCCCCAGGAGTTCGACTCAAAAACTGGGCGTCATATTGGAATTACTTTACTACTTTTCATTATGAGATTCTCATTGATATCGAATTTCCATTGAAGTCACACATATGGGAATCGTTTGATTGTTTTGTAAGTAGATCTGAAGATGTATTCAAAGTTCTAGACTGACTGATCTTCATGTATCATCAGGTAACGATGGGCTGTTATTTATCTTTTCTCGGTTGAATGGTTCTTGAAATTATGGATCAATACTGATTGACTTTTTACAAGTAACAGGCCTTCAATGAAAAGAATTCCGGGTGACTACTTCATGAAGCTAACTGGGAGGATGCCTTACAGTTTGTGGTAATGAGCTTTCTCAGATTCTGATTCTGACAGTTCATTGAAATTGGAAAAACTACAATGCTGGCCTTGATGGTGCCTGATTAAAACCCTTAGCCAACAGCATTTTGTTCTAAAAAGTTACTTTGTGTGTAGATGCAGAAGCTGTGGACTGGAGGATGGAGCTGGGTAATGGTGGGCAAACTATAGACAGATACTCAATGTGCATCAAATTAATCATGAAAACAACCATGAAGATTTGTGACTCTCATGTTCAGAGAATTGCTATGTGTTCATTAAACGGTTGACTTTAAGGTCTTAATTAAAATGTAAAAATAACCGGATACGTAACTTGAACTTATTCTGAGTGTGAGAAGCCTTTTTGTCAGGTCCTATCAAGAATATTGATATATTCAGACCTCTGCACCTGTTCCTTAATTTAAATCTGTCACAAGGAAGTGAGCTTTCTTCTTGATGGGTTTGCATATCAAGAACAAAGATAAAATGTGATATTGGTACAATGTAATGCAACTGTTCAAACAGAAAGCCAAAGTAATCTTAAATGTGAAGTAAAATGTAGTGTGCTGTCTAATCAGAACGTTGTCTATTCTACATCTGTAAAATATAATGTATCCACATTATCAACCATACTGATTACTGAATGAGCAGTATTTAACATATTTTCAATTATTGGAATCTAATAATTTTTTATTAATTTCATGTTAAAATAAAGGGATTTAAAGTTGTTATTATCAGTGGAATGAGGCATGTCAGCAGCAAGGTCTCTACTCTAGTAATTAAAGTTATCAAATGCATGTGGTTTCGTGAAAAGTACAATAGTTGTCTCAATGGAAATATAAAGTAGCATTTGTAGCAGTGGTGGTGGTGGTGGTAGTAGTAGTAGTAGTAGTAGTAGTAGCAGTAGTATTAGTAGTAGTAGTAGCAGTAGTCATATTGGTAGTAGTAGTGGTAGTGGTAGTAGCGGTAGCAGTAACAGTAATAGTAGTAGTAGTAGTAGTAGTAGTAGTAGCAGTAATAGTAGTGGTAGTGGTAGCAGTAACAGAGTTTCTGCTACAAGCAGATTACTACCTCAGGGGCCTCACCCCTCAGTCAGATGGGATAGGCTCCAGCTCCCCGTGACCCGCCACAGTGGATGAAGCGGAAGAAAATGAATGAATGAATGAATGAATGAATGATGATGATTATGATTATTATTATTTGTAGAAGTAGTAGCAGTAGTAATGGTAGAAGTAGCGCTAGTAGTAGTAGTAGTAGTAGTGGTGGTAGCAGTAGTAGTAGTAGTAGTAGTAGTGGTAGATGTAGCGCTAGTAGTAGTAGTGGTGGTGGCAGACTTCAGTGGAGACTTCAGTAGCAGTAATATTAATAATAGGAGTAGTAGTAATAGTGTTAGTAGCAGTAGTTAGTAGTAGTAATACAGTAGTAGTAGTAGTGGTACTAGAGAAGAGTACATGCTTCCTTTGATCCTACAGTTATTAACATGGTTTAATAAACTGTGATTGATGTATATCCATATTAACTTGTGCTCTTGAATTGGTTTCAAGAACTTTTTATGGTTTTTATCTTCAAAGAATTCGGGAGCTTATAAAAATGCAGTGTTGCGTTCAGGCTCAGGGAAAACTCAACACTCGGCAATCATTAGTTATCACGCAACGAGTTCAAGACAAATTCGTGAGTAGGAGTTTTGGATTATTTTTTTTAAATTAGCAGATTACATTTATTAAAATGAATATTTGAAACTTAATTCCTAAGAAAGTTTGCTTCAGGTGACGACAGAGCCGTCGTCCAATCCCGTGTTGCCGCCGCGTCAGCGTTAGATTTCATGTGGGCGGAGAGCGGATTCCGGTTCCGGGTGTTTTCATAGCTCACTCTTGGTCGTTTAAACCCTCCGATTATGCTATTTTATCAGGAACTTATTTCAATTATCGACTGCTCGTAATAAAAGTAATTTAAAGTGAAAAAGTCCAAATACAGCCGTGAATATGACGACGCGTGCGGAGAGAGAGAAGGCCCAGAAACTGAACGAGCAGCACCACGCCATTCTGTCCAAAATGCTGAGAGAGGAGGACGACAACAAGTACTGCGCCGACTGCGAGGCGAAAGGTAGACCCTTACACCACCGACATTTCGTTTTGATTTCACAAAGTTCCTATTTCCCCATTAGAACCGTGTTTAATGCCGTCTTAACAATGCCGCATCCGCATTGGTGAGTCAGGCTAAGCTAACTCGCTAATGTTAAAGTGGCTCCTGCTAGTCAGCTGACATCTTTCCCTGAAGCTAAACTAAGTAGCTAACTAGCAAGAGAACTTATCTAAAACCAACACCAGCCCCACGCAGCGCCTCTCCCACCCGATATCTCCAGTTGTAACGCGTTTAGCGAGCCGAAGAAGGTCCGTCCAGGGTTTTCGACTCTTCTTAACATCACGTCAAGTCACGGGTACAAATAAAATGCAGATCCTGCTTGTGCCTCTTTTGAGTGACTGCAGGGTTTTTCCAAGTCTTGGCAGTGGTTAAAGTTACGATTTGTTATTTATGCTTCATCAGGTCCAAGATGGGCATCCTGGAATCTAGGAGTATTTATCTGCATCCGGTGTGCTGGAATCCACAGGAACCTGGGAGTACACATATCCAGAGTGAAATCAGTCAACCTGGACCAATGGACCTCAGAACAAATCCAGGTACGGTTTTAATGCTAACATAGGGACATTTATTTATACCTACCCCTTATTGACAATTATCTGTCCATTTTAGCATTTGAGACCTCTTGACGATTCAGCAATTTCACGTGCAATTACTACCTCAAGAAGCTCCTGTGAGCAATAAATTTTGGGCTTCATTTAGTCCCAAGTGTGGTTGAGGCTTCAAATATATCAGATCCTACACTTCCCATAATGCAAAGTAATGGCATCTGTCAGGAGGCTGCATGCGTCCCACATCTGATTTCAACTTCCTATTGCTAATAACCAACCTGTTGATAATCACAGCTGGACAGAGGTCTTCTGACCACTCCAACGTGGAGCGTGGCATGTGGTGTCTGAGAAGGTGAAGGAATCCAGATGTCGATATTTGTCATCTCAAATCATCTGGGTTGTTTCCCAAAGCCAGAGAAATCAGAACATCAGGACATCATGACACTGCTTCGTCATGCACGTACAAACACTTATTATCTATTTATGTGTCTGTCTTTCCATATTTTCAGAGTATACAGAGTATGGGGAACACTAAGGCCAGGCAGCTTTATGAGGCCAACCTTCCAGAAAGCTTCAGAAGGCCTCAAACCGACCAGTATCCTTCCTGTCAGCAGATACTGAAAGAACTGAAACATGCCTGAAACTTCATATATGAAACTTCTTTGTTTTTGTAGTCACGTTGTTGTCCCTGTTTATCCATAACTCTGACTTCAGCGCTGTGGAAGTCTTCATCAGGGATAAATATGAGAAGAAGAAATACTACAGCAAGAATGTGACCAATGGGAGTAGCGTATGTATCAGTTACTTTATATTAGATAACTCAAAAGAAGTTTGCAAACTTTTACAATTTAAGTTGTGTGAGTAGGAATCGGTTTTTCTTCTTCTGCGTCGTTTTTGAAAAATTGGTTTTCTTTTTTAAAGCCAAAAGATGGTAGGAAAGACAGGGAGGCAGACCGAGGCAGTAAAGCATCATCTTACTCCAAGGTACGTATTTCTTACACATTTTTTGTTAGTAAGGCTTTGTAAACATGTCCCTTAACATTTTCATACCACATGGAGGTCATTTCTTTCTTTAAATTTCTAAAGAGTGAAGACTACAGGCCAGCCCCCAAAATCAGCCCTGTTAAGACTTCAGAACCATCTGTGAACCTTCTAGGCCTCGGTTAGTATTTTTTACACATAATTGTTATCTTTATCGGCAATTCTTCACTTCTGAATGGATGAACAAATACAAACTCAGTGATGTGGGAGTTTTAGCTGACGTTTTAGTGACTTGAATTATTCATGATACTTTATATATTATTGCATGTCCGTGATGGTGTTGGTATCCTGTTCCTGTGTTGTTGCCGCTTGCTGATGCTTCAGCATGTTACGACTGCTTTCACACGACAGGACCAAACCATGACAGTCACTATCTTCAGCTTCTGTTATCAATGTAAACTTGCTGCCTCCATGTGCATTACAGTATTTTCGGCATTATAAGGTGCACCTAAAACCCTTTAATTTTCTCAAAAACCAACAGTGCAGCTCATAAGCCAGTGCACCTTATATATGAAAACAGTTTTAAACTAGGCTATTCATTAAAGATGCACCTTATAATCAGATATGCCTTATAATCAGGTGCTCCTTATAATCCAGTGCGCCTTGCATATGGAAGACGTTTTAAAATAGACTATTCGTTGAAGGCGCGCCTTATAGTCCAGTGTGCCTTATAGTGCAGAAAATACTGTAATCAGGTTCAAGTGGTGTCAACAGGCAGCGTCACGTGTCAAAGGCTCACCATGATCCTCCTTCAGGTAGCATCCAGCACCCTGTAACTTAGGAGTCGGTGTGACTTTGTGATTCTGTTAATCAAACAGCCATTGGGTGAAGCTGTCCCACGTCTGGTCTATGAGCTGTAATGTAGTCTATTGTCTTTAATGAAGAAATGAAATTAGTCCCCTCTTAAACTTTCCAACTATCCTCCGTGAGGCTTGTTTTGATGCCACTACAGGAAGCGGAAAGCTGCTGACTCTGCTGCTGAGGTTGGCGGCTGACGAGCAGCTTCTTCTTTTTAAATCTACATTTATAATCTGTTTTTTGAAAGATCATGGCTGAATATTTCCAAGGGCAAACAGTAAAATAATCGAATAACTGAATGGAATAAAATAGACAGTACAAGCAGTCATGTGCTGCTGGATCACAAGCAGTAAATTGAATGTTATAGGAATAATGTGACATCCTTTCATTACAGCAATGTCATTTACAGTTTAAAAAGAACGACCAATTTATGCTACTGAGTGGTGTGAAGGGGCATTACATTATTCTTTGGATTTGTTGTTATCATTTTGTGGCCAATGAGCTAATAAGGGTAAGTTGATTAAATTTTTATTGCACTAACG
The DNA here is from genome assembly GCF_040054535.1 of Antennarius striatus. NCBI lineage: Eukaryota > Metazoa > Chordata > Actinopteri > Lophiiformes > Antennariidae > Antennarius > Antennarius striatus. The sequence continues at coordinate 15,869,166 of NC_090783.1, read as the reverse complement.
TTATGCTGACTGCGTGGGCTCTTCGGCAGCAGCAGGAGGGCACAGTAAAATAAATACAGCATGTTCTCACATTGGCAGACACAAGAGGTGTTTTTTTCTAACACCACTTTTTACAGCAATTATAGATTATTTTAGGATTTTATTTATGATCTCCATAGATACCAGTGTTCCCCAGTTTTCAATTAATTCAGGCAGAATGGGTGATTATCAGTGAGTTATGTGAGTTTGTGAAAAACACTCAACTTATGTTGATTGTGGTGGTCGGGTAACTTTAAAGCTCATTGATATAATTCGAAACACATGCAGAAGTTTTGCTTTTTGATATTTTGTAATTTTATCAGTTGTAATTTTATTTTTCTGTGTTGATGAGTTCTACCCGTTCTTAAAGGTTTGTTGTTGGTGTTAAAAGCGTTTCTTGTAAACTCTAACATATGTAAACCAGCAGCAAGGTGAAAACGTCTTTTTTGTCTTGAGTAGCTCTGTTTGGATATTTATTTCTAGCTGAAATAGGTTTTCATTGAAACCCACCCTGTGTGACACGCTGCCTTCTGGTGAGTTTCTCTTCTCATTTTTCTACTTGTAAAACCAGTTTTGTTACTGTCTGTCGCAGACATACCAACAGCTGCCTCAAGTAGTAATGGTAGCGCAAACACGAGCCAGAACAGCAACGACCTGGATATATTTGGCCCAATGGTATCCAACCCCCTCCCTGCATCCTCATCTTTAGCTCAGTTCTCTCAGGTAAAACTAACACACAATTTCCTTATTCTGATATTGTACCAGTTTCTGCTAAGGAGGGTTTTACAGTAACGGTAGTCTGGTAATCGAGCTGAAATGTAGTGTGGAGTAAAAAAAAAAAAAAAAAAAACAACTTGTCTCAAACAATCAGCATCAGAAGAGTCTAAGGCCCTTTCTACACGTAGCCGGATCTTTTTTTGTTGTGGATATGCCTTTCGTCCACACGACAACGCAGATATCCGGGACGAAAACGCTGGCAAAAGTGAAGTTTTTTGAAAACGCCAGGTCTGCGTTGTCGTGTTGACACTGTAACTGAAACCTTTTCTTTCCGGGCGTCTCCCTGCGACGAAAACTACTGTGATGTCAGTGTGTGTGACCCATGTCTACATGTACACACAGAGTGGACGGAGTTAAAACCGGCTATTTTTTGACATATAACAGCTCCACGTCGAAGACTCGTTGATAAACATGCTTAACAGTTGGATTTTTTTTCGTCTGTTTCTTTCTTTATGAGTCATAAATTTTATACATTCATTCATTCATGTTCCTCGCCAAAGATGCTGACGCCAGTTCTGGGTCAGACCGGGATGCGCTGCCTGCTGGTGGGAGAACTCTGATGGAGGTTGTCCTCTGTGAGGAACGACGTGAATTTCCTTTCGCTCTCGGAGTTGTTACGGAGTTGTTATGCTTACTGAATTTCCTTCGGGATGAATAAAGTGTCTATAAACGTATTCATCAATGCACTTATGCAGTTAAGTGTGGACAGTGACTCTTTAGAAAACGCTGTCATGTGGATGCAAATTTTTTCTATGCAGGCAAAAAATGCTACAGTTTCAAACAGATCCGGCTACCTGTAGACGTCATTTAAGACAACAGGCAGATAAAAAAAACAGTAATTACCCTAAATCAAATAAAACTGTAGATGAGGATCACCTTCATTAGAATGTTATTAGTTATCACTGTGAGTAATCTTTTAAGTTCTCTGAAACCCCCTGCAGGTATGGTTTAAGTATTTGGTTTGTATATGGCATATTTTCCTAGTATTAACATCTATTTGTAATTTTTATAACTATTCATTAGATGAATCTTTTGTTTCTGTTGGTCGTTGACCTCATTTGTTCGTTGTTCACTGGATCCAGAATACGAACTAAGACCTGTGTGAAATCATCTTTAGCCTCTGCCGTAGATGAGTGTCACGATGCACCAGAATGATAACTTTAACATTAAAATTTAATTTTTCATATCATGTTGATAATGTGTATGAGAGTGCTGTATCTCTCGACCTCCCAACACTGAAAAGAGGTGATACACACAAAGCTGTAGATGAATTTACAGATATTGCACTATTATTATTTATTACGGTATTTAATAATTCTCAATAATGCCTGGTTAAACTTAAAATTATGACTGATGTACAAGGACTACTTTCTTTCAACATGAGTAAAGCAGTTTATTTTCTTCCACTAAAGCATTAGAAGGGTTTTAATTGATATTATTTCATGCTTGTCACTGGATTTTCTAAAAGTATTCATCTGTTTCCTATTTTAGGTGAGCTCCAGCAATGTGGCCAGCACTCCAACGCCAGCCGCCCCAGCAGGAGACGTCAGCTCAGGTTCAGGCCAGGGAGACCTCGACTTGTTCAGTGACAACAGCAGATCCACTAAAAATGATGACACCACTAAGAAGCCCCTGTCCAAAGACTCCATCCTGTCCCTGTATGGAACCAACAGCATGTCCCAACAAGCTGCTGCAGGTGAGGACAGTTGGAATAATGAGTCTGAGTATATATTTGCTTTGTTAATCCTACGTTATTGATCTAGTAATTGTACAGAGTACAGAGTAATGCATTTCTGGGTTAGGGTTGTCTATTCTGTCTGGCGGCGATGTGCTGTGAGATTCACGGCGGTGAGACACCGATGTTAAAGTCAGTTCTATGAGTGAAACAGAGCATCGCATTTGCCAGTAAATTAGCAGCCTGACATTAAAAACTGGTTAAAAAACTGTTCAGGATGCACAGCGGCAAATAGCTGCACCTCACCTCTGACTGGACTACCGATCGATCGAAACAAGATTTGATTAATAAACGAAGACGAATGTCGGAGCTTAAATATCTGCTTCGAACTTCAGAAATAATCCGCCCTGTTCGAACTGAGTGGTCCAGTTTTTAATGTCAGGTTTTTTAATATGGCGTATTTTTCCAGACAGAGTGGCAAATACGCCACTTTGTCTGGCTCATAGAACTGACTTCTACGTCGGTGAACCTCACCACACGTCACTGAGAGCTGAGAATCGTCTCTGCTCTTCTCTCAACTGCTTGCGCCTGGAGAATTCTGTTGGTTTTCTGTAAATAGCGTTGAGAAACGTCTTTAGACCAGCTCTATTTGGACAGATCCATAAGCAGACTTCTGTTAGGATTTGGCGCAATAGAAATAAAATCTAATTTGACTGTTTTTAGATAATTTTGTACTACAGTATTTTGTAGTAGTTTTATCAGTAAATCTCAGCAGCTAAGGAAAAAACCCATGCGTATTGACTTCTTTCTAAGACGGCAAAGTGATCAGGTTTCCTTGAGGAAGCTCAGAACGGCCTCATTGACATAACAATAGGGGCTGTTCAGTTGATTAAAGGTACTCAGTCATGAATGCTCCATCTAGTGGACAGATAGCGCAACTACAGCCTCTAGTTTTTTTAATCTATTTAGTCAGTCAAGGTGCGCCAAGAGTATGTAGGACTATGGATGTAATGGAATTTTGCATTGTGACGACCAATCCAGTTACAGAACAGAGGATGGTGAATTAGAAGAAGACAGAAGTTGCGAAAGCTTATGATGAAACAGTTTATGTATGTCAGAGCTCACCCGCGAGTGAACAAGGTGTCGCTCTGAGAAAAGCATCGAGTGATTGGTCAAGAACAGAAAGAAAACAACAATAAATGTCTGGAGTGACAGAGAAAGTCCACGGAAGGAGATTGATTGATATAAAGCGCTGGCAGCTAATGAGTTAATGCATAAAGAAAAAATGAAGTTATAGAAGCCAGCAGTGAACTCTCCTTCACCGTGAAACATAATATTTAATAGTTATCAAATCCTCCAAAAGCTGAGAGATGGAATCTGTCTTGTCAGACTCGGCTCTGTCTTCAAAGTAACGGTTTATTCACCAAGCTAATGCTTGCACCGGTAGCCATGGTTACACAGCCACTTAACACTGTTCTCCCTGCCTCCTCAGCCGGCATGTTTATGGGCCCCTCCCAGATGCCGTTTCCCGTCCAGGCCGCTGCTGGCTATCAGGCCTTCCCTGGCATGGGTGCAACCATTCCACCGACAACCGTTATGGGTGCCATGATTCCTCAGAGCGGCACGGCCATGATGGGGCCCAGTCCAGGCATGATGGTGGGGATGACAGTGCCTAATGGTTTCATGGGGAATTCACCCACCGCTGGTGTGATGGGCATGACGCAAAGGATGATGGGCCCTCAAGGGAGCGCGATGCCCACAGGCATGATGCCTGCTCCAATGTACGCCATCCAGCCTGGGCAGCAGGCTCAATGGAACATGGGTCAGGTACGTATACTGTGCTAGAATTTATATTTCAAGCATTTCCAAAACCGATCTTGTTTTGTGAGGTTGTGTACGCACGTACGTACGTGTGTGTTTGTGTGTGTTGTTCAGTCAGTCAGTCAGTCAGTCAGGTGTGTGCATGTCTAACGGTGATTATTATTTGTGAGATGCATTGTAACAAGAGTAAGTGTACAGAGACTGCAGCTTAGTAAAGTTCATAGTGGATTTCTTGTTGCTAAGAAAGTGTTCATTATTTTTTTTAGCAACACTTACGTTGGACAAAACTTTATGGAAACAAAGGAGGCAGCCCACAATTCCATGTTTGTGTTCCACCAGTCAATTCCATAATCATGAAACGATTTTATAAGCATCAGTTTTTAATATCACATCATTTTACTTAAGGTAATGTCCTTTATTGTTTCAAATATAGAATGAGATACAGTAGTAGTTTGTTGGCCTAACCCAATATGTCTGCCTAACATAAATGTAACAACCATTTTCACACTGCCATTATAATCAACATTATAATTATTAGTAAGACCGAAGAAGTTGAGCAACAACATTCATCATCACAGACTCGAGGCTTAAATTAGGCAAAGACAGAGAAATGGGAAGAGCGTTAGAGCTGCGACCCACAACCAGTCTACAGTTATAATGCTGGTAGTGAGGATAGGGAGGTTTTCAATAGAAGTAGTATTTTGTGGATCCATCTGAAAGTAAAAATTAGGCGTCATGGTCAAATAAAGTTTTTATCTTTTTTTCCTCTGCACAAAGAAGTCAACACTGTGTGTGTGTGTGTGTGGGGGGGGGGGTGTAGGGTGTGTTAGTCAGTCACCAGATGGCAGCATAAGCAAGACTTTGAATAAAAGCGTCACTGGTGTCCTAAATCCGTGCTGTGTACATGATGCGCCTGAACAGGCTTGAATGTGTCAACGTAAAACGTAGATGTGGATGTTAACGCTCTCAGTGTATAACTTTATATTCCAGAGGTAATTCAGATCACTCTGAAATTCCTCAGGTGAATCAGCAGATGTCAAGCTTGGCTCTGAACGGTGCAGGCGGTCAGATGGCCTTCGGTCAGCCTCCTTCAGCTATGGGTGGATGGGCAGCTGCTGGATCCAGCCAGACTCTAAGCACACAGCTATGGAAATGAGTCCTTCAGAGGGTTGATGGTCGGCAGCGGACGAGTCCAGTCTGCAGAAAGGGCAGAATATATCTTGCGCTTTCCTGCACCTCCTTATGAACTGGTGCCCAGTTCCATCACAGATCCAGCCTTCAGAACATGACAACTGTATCTCTTCTCTTTCTTTCTCTATTTCTCTCTTTCTCTCTATTGTGTGAGTGAATTGGGAGTCATACAAGATTACATCCTGGCAGTCGTATGGTTTTTGGTCATAACCTTTATTTTCCTTTTTTGGGAAAAAAAATACAGGAGACAGTCCAAACAAAAATGATATCAACATATCAGAAAAGCTGCAGGACCAGTTACACAAGCTTTTATTGTATCTCTGTATCGTTATAAGATTATAGAACATTTAAATAAATAGTATTTAATGGGAGAAGATAGGACTATTAAGTCTGTCAGTACTGCTCCCAAATGTACAGCTCTGTATAACCTACTTTTAAAGTACTTGTGGTTCCCCTATAAAATTAAAGTGATAATAAATTACTTGTTTTCATGCGTCTTCTGTGAGTCCATTGCAGTATACTTTTTAAAAACCCAGTTTAATTTAGGATGTAAATAACATGCATCTACTGCTTTTCAGTCTTTATGACCTCAAGTAAAGGTTTTTTGTTTTCAATTCAAATTTTTAATTGTAATGCTAAATTTCAGCGAATCAATTGCCTCCATCTAACCCTGTCTTCTGCATCCTCTTCTCTCACACCAACTACCTTAATGTCCTCTTTCACTACATCCATGAACCTCCTCTTTGGTCTTCCTCTAGGTCTCCTGCCTGGCAGTTCAAAACTCAGCATCCTTCTACCAGTATATTCCCTATCTCTCCTCTGGACATGTCCAAACCATCTCAGTCTGGCCTCTCTGACTTTATCTCCAAAACCTCTAACATGTGCTGTCCCTCTGATGTACTCATTCCTGATCCTATCCTTCCTGATCACTCTCAAAGAGAACCTCAGCATCTTCATCTCTGCTACTTCCAGCTCTGTCTCCTGTCTTTTCCTCAGAGACACTGTCTCTAGACCAAACAACATCGCTGGTCTCACCAGTTTTGTACACCTTTCCTTTTATTTTAGCTGAAACTAATATCACACATCACACCTGACACTTTTCTCCACCTGTTCCATCCTGCCTGTACACGCCTCTTCACCTCTTTTCCACACTCCATTGCTCTTGACTGTTGAGCCTAAGTACTTCAAATCCTCCACCTTCTTGATCTCTTCTCCCTGTAACCTCACTCTTCCACTTGGGTCCCTCTCATTCACACACATGTAGTCTGTCTTAATGCAGCTAACTTTCATTCCTCTCCTTTCCAAGACAAACCTCCACCTCTCTAGCTTACCTGTTCCCTGCTCTCACTGCTGATCACAATGTCATCTGCAAACATCATAGTCCATGGAGATTCCTGTATAACCTCGTCTGTCAGCCTGAAATTTAAAGGTCCAATATTGTATTCTTGAATTAATTCCACACAGCTGTCAGACGTCCATCTATACTGTAATCATTATGGATTGCCCCAAAATGATCCTGAATTTCAGCTATTTAAAGGTTGCTCAACTAGGCTCTACTGACAACAGGCTGTTTATGTCCTGCACCATTAAATACTAATGAGCACCGTCTGTCAACGCTGGTCTCGTCTGCTGTGTCGAATAAAGCTGAGATCTAAAAGCATAAGAATTGCAGAACTAGTTTGTTGTGGTGGTGGCACGGTGACGTAGTGGGTAGTGCTGTTGCTGCACAACACGGTGGGTCCGCCCGGGTCCAGGTTCGAGTCCCGCTCTGTGCGGAGTTTGCATGTTCTCCCCGTGGCTGCGTGGGTTCTCTCCGGGTTCTCTGGCTTCCTTCCACCTCCAAAAACATGCGCTTCAGATTAATTGGCCGGTCCCAAATTGCAAGTGAGTGTGTGTGTGCGTGGTTGTCTGTCTTTGTGTGTGGCTCTGCGGCGCACTGGCGTTGTGCCTGGAGTGTTCCCCGTCTCACGCCCTATGCCAGCTGGGATAGGCTCCAGCTCCCCGTGACCCACTGGAGCGGATAAAGTGGAAGGAAATGGATTGATGGATTGTTTGTGTTGGTACTGAATGCTAGTTGAGGATATTTGAAATCTGACCAGACACGTGCAATGTTTGGCTATTTTTAATACATGGAAGAGTAAATTTCTTTGGAAGAAACATTTCTAAATTTGACAAATTAATCTCTACATGCACACAAAACAAGAAATACACGGTGATACTTTGCTGGACTGTCGTTAACTGTTCACGACACACTTTCACTGTAAACATGAGATTGATGAATCGCGTCAGGCTACTGGGTCGTCTCTCATCCCAAAATAAATTTAAAAGACTAGAGTCAACAGTTCATATTCATGGATGGTTCCGAACTGTGGAAGATAGCTGACAGCTTTGGCTTCTTGGCATCTTCCTGCTTTATATCGAAACAAACAAATGAAATTTCATCAAATTAGCACAGACAAACTGGGGTAGACATTCATGTGTATGTCTGTCTGAGCAGAACTGGAAGCCGTCCTGCTCACACAAGTCAATAAAAATGGATTCAAATTGTTTCTATATATTTGAACTGTAGCATAATTCTCTAACTGATCTGCAGCTATGGCCAATATTGAATGCAACATCCTGTTCAATTTGTTATTCTGGGAGTTTGATGGCGAGTTGGATTTGATCCTGAACCAACGTCGACATAATTCTGAAAAGGCAGGAGACATGCAGGCTTTAATGGAGCTCTATGTCCACCCTAACAACTTCAACACTGCCCATGTTGACAATTTAGACATCATTGAAAACGTCAACATAAACAATATTGATTACAGAGGTGTTGACAACACTAATAATGCCAATGCTGACATCAACGACACTGATCAAAACTCGGAGGACGTTGTGGATGAGGTTGCTTGTGCCTGGCCAGAGTCCAGCATGGCTCATGAAACAGACAAGCTTTTTCTGGGAACATCGAGGAAGAGATCAATGCAGGAAGACAATGAGGACAGAAATGACAGTAGCAGCTTCAGATGATGGGACAAGTTTGACTGCTCCTCTGAAAGTGAAGCTAACAGCACTGACTGCGAGGATTCCACAGAAAACAGGGCCTCTGAACACAAGGATCTTGATGAGGTTGTTGAGGAAGACTTTGTCCATCCAACACAGGGCAGCAAGAGGAGAATCACAGTTGTCAATCTGGCCAAAGTGAGAGGTTGCAGAATATGGAAAATCTGCTGTGTAAACTATACATATTGTCATTGGTGGTGGACTAGCGATGGAGAAGGTCACGTCATCGTAGTAAAGTGAAAGGTGCTACATTTCCCCTTAAGGCAAAGTGAAGGGTTGTCAGACTGACAACCTTTTGGACTGTTTATATAGGAAAGTATTTTCACTGTTACTCTAATGTTCTCGGCTGGTCTTTGTGAACTTTGTTCAGTTCAATGACTTTTGGGATCACTGGAGAGTTCACTTGCTGTGTCCTAGAGCAGTGGTTCCCAACCCCGTGGACCGGTACCTGTCCGTCGGTCATTTGGTACCGGGCCGCACAGAAAGAAAAAATAATTTACATTGCTTCTGTTTTATTTATTTATTTCGAAGTCTGAAAGATGTTTTATTTTGAAAAGTTACCTGATTCTCTTACATCCATCTATGTCAGTGGTCCCCAACAACCGGGTCGCAACCCGGTACCGGTACTGGATTGCGACATGTTTACTCTAGATAGAATAGTAGAAAGTGTGTTGAAAGTGTATTGAAGTGTGTTGAAAGTGTGTAGAAAACAATAGCAAGGTTCACATTCACATTGTGTTGAGCGGTATAGACTGGTGTGAGTTGTTAGAGCAGAGGTTTTGAAGATTGGTGCGTGTAGTGAAGGAGAAAGCGCATAGAGGCAGTTTATGTGGAGAGATCTGCACGCTAGGAAATTCAGGTACAGACTGGAAGTTTCAATCAGGAAACAGATTGAAGAGGGAGGAGTCAAAAGACACAGAGTGGACTTTTCTAAAATTATATCTAGGTGCAGAAACTGCAAAAGAAATCCCCCGTTCAACCCCCCACCACTACTATAAACATGCAGGTCCTAAACATGTTGAGCATATGTATTTGCATGGAAAACAACACAACACTCTTTTAGTCAAGTCAATTCAAAGTCAAACTTTCTTTATTGTCATTATACACATACACAGACGGTACAACGAAATTTCAAAGGCCAGATGGAGTGTTGGTCCAGAGCCGCTGCACCCAAACTGAGGTCAGTGCACCTGCTTCCTATCACCTGCTTCCTATCTCCAATCAGGCGGAGCCTGATTGGAGATAGGAAGCAGGTGCACTGGCATCGCACCTGGAGTGTCCCCTGCCTCACACCCCCAGTCAGCTGGTATAGGCCCCAGCAGCCTGCGACCCGCAACAGCGGACAAAAGCGGTTATGGAAAATGGATGGATAGATGAATGGATGGATGAATGAATTTACTAATTACAGATCATAATGAAGTTCTCCAGGATTGATCATTCATTGATCTGATTGGCTTAAGGGGTTGTGTTAAAATAGACTCCAGTTGAACAGCATCCTAGTTGTGATGGCCCTCCAGCAATAAACTCCAACCATTCTAGAAGAAGAGAAATACGATACAGTGCGCCGGAGTACATTCACGCATCAATGCTCGCGACTTCATCTCATCACGGATTTTTGGTAGGCAGTCACGTGATACCATACGCGCATTCTATTGGCTGACGGCATCCGGAAGTACGCTCCGCTCCGTCAGTCTCAGACTTACATGAGCCACAAAAGTGCTTTAAACAGTCTATCAGGGTGTGGGAAAAGGTAATACAGATAGGTGGTTTAATACCAGTATGGGGAGGGTTCATAAACGTTTAAATTACCGTGAATAATGAGATAGTTTGTCACTTGATCACGGAATTTGTTAATCGCGTGTGGTTCCTGGAACACATTAACTGCAAAGAATGAGGGCACACTGCTTATAAATTTATGATGTCATCTGTCATTTCTTTTAAAAGATACTTTAAATTTAACAATTTTTACACTTTATTTTACATACCCAAACACAGCCACATAAACACATGCACACACAGCCACACAACCACACACAAACACACAGGGCCAGTAAACATGCAATCAGTGCAGAGATGGTGGCGTGCTTTGGTCCCTTGCTCAAAGGTACCTTGGTAGTCCTCAGTAAGTGAGGCATAACACCTCTCCATCTACCACTTCACACTCCATATGTTCGTCCACACCATACACCCTCCGGTCACCAAGCCAACTCCTTTTGACTGAGTCATTGCCTCCCCAGGACATTTTTGTTTCTTGGCAGTTTTTTCCTATGTTGGAATCCACAGCTGCTGTGTCGATTGGACACACTGTTCACCACCATAACCCTAGACCCCATTCAAACATCTGACTCATCTCAAACCACATGGTGGACAGTAACATCTTCAGAGACATGCACCACCTGCTGAGGTGTTTTTAGATCCCACGATCCCAGACCTTCAGAAACATGTTGCGTTAAAGTTCCATTTCTTCATTTTAATCCAATAGCTCGTTTCTGGTCTCTGATACTGAAGCACCGAACAGAACCAAGACTTTTAAATGAACGGCTTTGTCATTTCTGAAATGGTGGCACTCACCTGTGTCTCAAACATGTAATACATCCTTAAATTGATACTGCAACTTACAAAACAATTTTTATACATTTGAAGCACATTACTAACTTCATCAAGTATATAAAAATACACAACTTAATATACCCTTCTTCAACACTGTATTTTAGGATGTAGTTATACGGAAACAACATCAATAAATTGACTTTTGTATCAACTTGAAATTCAACATTTGTATTTCAAACATCAAATTAGTTTCACTGGGAAATTAATAAAATATGGAAATGTTTCTTCTCAACTCTTTCAGTGTCAGCGTCTCTGATCCTCAGTGAGGTGAACAGGTTCAAAGTTTGGCCTGTGATTCAGCGCTGTGTGGAGATTGGCTACGCTGGCCATGAACAAAGCAACCCTCAGCACACACACAGACACACAGACACACAGACACACAGACACACACACACACACACACACACACACACACACACTGGAACACATGCTATTGTTTTGGGACTACAAACATGGCGGGTAGGCAGTGCCTGCTGACGTGACACAGGAACAAAGCTGAATTATTACGCAGCACAGTAACAACTCTATGGTTCGGACCAGATAACAACCATGAGCTGGAGAGATGGGAAAGACACAAATCCCAAGCAACCCAAATGAGCGACGTTCCAGGAAACATTCATATCAATTATTTCCAAAAATAGAAAACTGGACTAGTTTAAATGCACTACAAAAGTAATGGACACCACTTAAATGATCACTTCTTTATTTCTAAAAGCATAAATCAAATGACAGAAGAGGAATTGGGACTGGACCCAATCAAAACAACAGAACAAACCTGAGCAAACAGTAAAACATCAAACAGCTCTATGACAGAAATATACAAGGACAAGTTGGACAAGTTTAATGCTTAAAAAGTCTTTGTAAACGAGAGATCTATGAGTGATATTTTAGTCACGCTGAAGCCCCTTGCACCCACCATCTGAGGCAGGACATTTTAAAAGCCACCAATGAGGCATCATGAGGGGCATCTGCATTCATGGTGTAATATCAGGCAGTTGTGAAGAGACAGACAGCTAGTAGTCGTCAGCAGCTAACCTCAGAGGAAAGAACACCAGCCGGGGCCGAACACCAGTGGAAAGTGACTGTGGTGCAGCAAAATTCATAAGCGCTTCAATTCCGTGCAGGATGATGGTGCAGCAGTTAGCGCTGTTGCTAACCATTTCCTCCACATCCAGTCTGGGTTCTGCCTTTTCCTTGCACCACAAAAAACATGCCATTTTAGTAACTTAGTAACTTTTAATTGACTGTAGGTGTGAATGTGAGCGTAAATGGATGTCTGTCTGACTGGCCCTGTGATAAACTGGCAACTCAAGGGTGTACCCCACCTCCCACCCAATGTGAGCTAGGATCAGCTCTAGCATAAACCCTGTAACGCAGATACCGAAAATCAGCTGAAGATGAGAGGATGACTGATCGAAAATGAATGTTCTGTTCTGTCCATGAATTCATTCTTTAACATCACTTTCTGAAAATGAAAATGACTGAAATTCTGATCACTCACGTCTTGTTTTCTCACAATGAAAGTACACAACAATTAAGAAAACTCCTAGAGGTCCTAGAACTAGGAAAATCCAAAGCAACGTCAAATCTTGGGATTCTCCCGCGACTGTGGAGAAAGGACAGAGAAAGTTATTAGACATCTTGTTTCCCCACAACTTCAACAACAAAAATCCTTTTGCTGTGAACACCTGAAGCAGGTCACTAGTAGAACATAAAGAATGTCCCTCTTTTTTTTTTAAAACCTGAAAGAGCTTGGGTTTATTTCCTCTCTTATTCCTTTTTCTCCTGAAGGTCTAAATAATCAATACCACTAACATTAGCAACAAATGATTTTTACATCAGACCTGAGATTTCTACAAAGATCTAAAAAGGTTGCTGCATTCACCTGGAATGTTGAATGTTTGGTTCTTCTCCTCCTTGGAGTGATGGTCATAGATGAAGCAGGTGACAGACTGTAACCCCTCCACTCTGACAGAGCTACTCATTGTGTAGGTTTTAGTTTTTGGATCCTCCTCCTTGGACATCTCAGCCTTCAGGTCCAGCTCTGCAGTGTTGGATTTGTTTAGACCTTTCCATGACATCCTAGATAGTGGATATCCGCCTCTTGTCGTACAAGTGGCTTGCATCTCTGTTTTGTTAAATTTCATCTCTAGATCTCCATAGGGAGCTGTGGGAAGAAATGAGGCAACAAACCTGATCGAGATGCCAGGAAGTCTTTACAGAGGTCTAAAGCAAAGAGGCTACTCTACCCACCTGAAACCTGCAGCGTCCAACTGCACCACTGATAACTTGTATGTGGTCTTCTCTCCTGATCAATGAAATTAGCAGCAGCACTGAAGGTTTTTTTGTCATCTCCAACTCCAACATTGAGAAGCCCCATGGAAATGTTTCCAGACTTGAACTCAGTACTGAAGACTTCTATTCTGTCCTTATAGCTGGCATTCACTTCTTCTGTTTGGTGTTTTCTGTCCCAGTGATACACAGTGATGCCAGACTCCTGCCAGTAAAACCAGTTGAGACTCTCTGGCTGATGTGGCAGCAAACAGGAGATCATCGCTGGGACCCCAATGGTGGCTCTGAGAATCTCAGTAGAGATGTGTCCCACAAGAGCTGATAGAAGGAGAAACAAGGAAATGTTTTTCAGGAGCATAACATTTGATTGCCTTGAGGACAGTTACCTTGACATCAATTTGAGTTGTAGGGAGTCATCTTAGTCTTTATTTTAAAGGTGCTGTATGGTCATCCTGGGGGGAGGCATCGCATCACACAAGCAGTGTTTCTACTGTTTTTCCACTCCAGTTAAAGCAATGAGGCGGGATTGTTCCCAAACAAAATCAGGTCATGAGTTCAAAGCGGAACAGATATTCTCTCTCCTTCGTGGACTAATTATTTCCAGTCCACCACACCTAGACAGGTAGCACCGCTTTGGTTTGAGAACATTTATGTAAGGACTGTAAGAACTGAAAGGGTGCACTATCAGTTCCTTTCTGTCATCTTTTATCTGAACCTCAGGAAGAAGGTTGAGGGATTGCATCGTGTCTGTACTAACTTCTATCTTCTACCTTGGGTTCATGGAAGGCTACAGACTGCTGCTTCCTCACACAGGAAGTAGCAGTCTTACATCATGCCATTGAGGAGTTTGTTTGCACCTGACCTGCAGTACCCCCCCCCCCCCATTCTGTGAGTGTAAACAGACAGCTGCTGAAGGACCATTTTCTCTTACCCCTATCTTTACCGACCGCCATCCGTCCCCAGAAGATCTGCTGCTATTTTTTCCAAAATGTTACACAGCTTGAACATTGCACCAGATCGCCATGCTCCAAGTCCAGTCTGTTTGTCTTATAGAATATTGACGTAATGATAAAATGCACATGAATTTAGACAGGTGCACAGCAGAGATAGTTTCCTGATGGGGAGGTTTGTTTAGTCATAATTGTCAAGAATGAGCTTCTGGAGGTGATCACATGACCACAGGTATGCTACAGGTGTAACTACATATCTGTAATACCTGGGTCCACCTACACCTTTCATTTAGACTCAGGCTGCAGTTGATGACTAGTTCCAAGACTGAGTTTTAGTTCAACTCAATTTTCAAACATGTTTGTTTGCTTGTTTGCTTCTGCTGTTCAATGAAACATACAGTAGTTATTCTACATTTAGTTGTTTACTGCTATTTAGCATCTGTTAAGATATTTGCTCAACCATAATTAATCTATATGTATGGTTAAGACATGATCAATCACATTATTAACCAAGTCAAATAATCGTGACATTTGCTCACATATGTGCCTGGTCAATTATATAATCATTTAATACACATTATAAAAATGGTCTCGTAATAATCTGGCGACGCGTCCGGAGTGTACCTCTCCTCTGTCTCCTATAGCTTACTGGGATAGGCTCCGGTAACATGTGTGACCCGCAAAGTGGAAAAGCATCTTAAGATAAGATGATTTAGGTTAGGGTTGGATGGATGACTAAACTTTAAAAAGTTCATTCACTGTTAAACTAGACTAATGGAGTCAGATCACTTGAGCTTGTGGTTCTGTATATTCTCATTTGTGTTTAAATGCTCTGTTCTGTACACACTAGTAGTCTGGGTGATCATGTAAGTCATGAACGTCAGACCAGACAGCAGAAACCATCCAATAGATATTCAAACATGTCTGTCTGCATCGTCTGTAGGAGGACAGATTGAGGTGAAAACAGCATTCCAGAAAGACTAAAAATTTTCATCATGCTTGAGAGCAGGAGTGGGAAAACCTTTTCACAGGAGGGCCAGCTGAAGGGCAGGTGTTTATTTGTATTAATGCAAATCACATGTAAAAACCATCAATTAAAAGGTTTTGGCCTTTTACAGGGAGCAAAACATACTATAAGCAGGCTTATTGTGAAAATTATTTTACAACTGCATTTATTTCATAAAATTAATCATATAGTTTAAACAAGTTTTACAACCGGATTACAAATTGTGATGGGTCGTACCTGGCCCGTGGGCAATATTTAGCCCATGCCTGGTTTACACTGTTTGTTCTTTGATGACTGGACTTCCTATTGGTAGCATCTGATTCCACCGAATGAACCATGACAAATAAGTTACCCTGACGTGATTCCAGGCTCATTCCAAAGATCTAGATTGACCCAAAAACATTTTGGATTTACACGGAGTGACATTCATCCAAGGCATATAACAAGGTAAAACAGAAACTTACATCAGAAGTATTTCTGATGCCATCCCCAGTCAGTGTGTATGATTTAGTTGAATTGGAAGTATATTTAGCTTTTTATTAAGTGTTTTATCAGTTGAATTTGTGTGACATGACCATGTCTTCATTTGATGCTAACTCTTTATGTGATGGCATTTCACCCTATTAGAATAAGGTCAGAGGGTGCTTTACAGAAGAAAGAATTTAGATCAAATATCAGTCCAACCCATCAAAAATAATTTGTTGTAATATAAATACTTTGAAAGAACTTTCAGCATTTAAAATTAAGTATAAAATAATTAAAAATGGACTAATAAAGTTACATGTAAATATAAAACTATAAGTGTGTAAAAAACATATCCAGCCATCCATTTTTCTTGTAGACAAGACGATTAAGTAATCTCTTTCACATCGGCTTTTTCTGCCTTGTGAGTCACAGGTGTGCTGGACCCTATCCCAGCTGACTGCTTGACAGGCAGGGTACACTCTGGATGTGGCGCCAATGCATCATTAGCCACACAAAAGACAAATAATCACTCATGCTTGCAGACACTGTGCACTGATCAATTCACTTGAGCTGCATGTTTTTGTAGGTCGGAACCCAGAGAGACCCCATGCAGACATGGATAGAACATACAAATTCTGCACAGAAAGGAATTGAACTTTAAAACTTCTTGCAGTGAGGTGGCAGCACTACCCACTGAGCCACTGTACTGCCCATAAAATAACCATTATACTGTATATATGCCTGTGTGCGCATGTGTGTGTGTATGTGTGTGTATGTGTGTATGAATAAATTGTGAAAAAAGTAAATAAAAGAACCTAAACAAACAAACAAACAAATAAATAAATAGATAAATTTTATCTCAGGGTCAAGTGAACACTTCATTTGTATTTGCTAACTTAACAAATAAATCCAAAGCCTGAATAGCTGTGTAAAGTCTTTAGGGCCTCATCCCTATTGAACAAGTTTGAAGTCTAGAACACAGAAAGAACTGTCATAATCATTAAGGAATGACAATGAAGGAATATGGCGAGCTGATAATGGAGAAACAGGAGCACAGCATTCAGTTGTTACCATAATATCAATCTGTGTTGTAGTCAATCTTACCTAGAATAAATGCCAGACGGAGAAACTTCTGAGACATGCTGCCGCAGCAGAGGACAGAGGATTCCTTGGTTAGTGGACACTCGTATCCCACAAACACACTGAGATCACCAGCAAGGTCAATAGGATCCAGATCCTGGACCCTAGCTCTTCACTAAATTCCATTGCCTTAAAACACAGTGGAATTTTCCTCGTTCATGCCCTTGGGCCACTCCTTTGGCATCTGATTGGTTGATAGAAGGCCACCAGTTTCTAGGAGTCAAACTTTTTCACCAGTTCAAAAGCTTTAATCCTTTATCTCCCTTGCCTCTTTGCATGCAAACCGCTGCTGTGTCAAAGACTTTTGGCGGTTCAGTGTAGTTTCCATTCATGGGTACTAACACCCCAAAGATCAAACAGAACTACAGTGGACACTTCATTTTAAAGGTGCTGTATGGTCATTCTGTGGCGGCGCCAGGGGGGTAATTGTATCATACACACAGTGTGTCCCCTGTTTTTCTACTCCAGTTTTAAAGCATTGTGCGTGGACTGTTCCCACGCAAAAATCAGGTCCTGGGCTCAAAGAGGAATCAGAGATACTGTCAGCCTGATTTACATTCTCTCTCTTCAGCAGTTCCGCCTTCATGGACTAATTCCTTCCAGTCCACCACACCCAGACAGGTAGCGCTGCCTTGGTGTTAGAGCACATATTTAAGGACAGTAAGGACTGTAAGAACTGAAAAGGACACCTTCAGTTCTTTCGGTCATCTTTTATCGTAATGCTTGGGAGAAGCTTGAGATGTTGAATCATGTCTGTGCTGACTTCAACCTTCATGGGTTCATGAAAGACTACAGGTTAAATAAATGTGGTTCTCACACAGCAGCAGTCACATCATGCCATTGAGGAGTTTGTTTGCACCTGCTGCTGCAGGTCAGGTGTAGGCCTTGACGGTCCTGATGACTTCCAATGTTACTGGCATGTATAATATAAAGTCAACACTTATAATAAAGTTGACTTATTTCACGCAGATGTAAAAGAAAATAAGAGATAAAACTTTATTTGACCATGAAGCCTGATTTTTAGTTAACAGACAGATCCACATAAAAATGTAGCCGCAAGAGGGCACAAGCCAGTGACTTATCGTGCCGGTCCCAAGCCCGGATAAATACATAGGGTTGTGTCAGAAAGGGTATCCGACATAAAGCTTTTGCTAAATCAATATGCAAATCGAATACATGCCTTCCATACCGGATCAGTCGAGGCCCGGGTTAACAACGACCACCATCGCCATGGGTGCTGTTCATCTACAGGGTGCCGGTGGAAATTGGACTACTGTTGGTTGAAGAAGGAGAGGAGTAAAGTGTGCTCGTAGGAAGAGAGAGAAGAGGAACGCCAAGAATATAGGAACTTTAGGAATGTTAAGTTAGGTATGTCCTGCAGGTAAAAAGAGTGTCAGACAGAGTGATGAGTCTGAAGTTAGAAATCAAAGGTGGGATGTTCAATGTTGTTAGTGGGTATGCTCCACAGGTAGGATGTGAGCTGGAGGAGAAGGATCAATTCTGGTTGGACTTTGATGAAGTGATGCAGAGCATACCAGAAGTGAGAGAGTTGCCATTGGTGCAGACTTCAATGGACATGTTGGTGCAGGAAACAGAGTTGATGAGGAGGTGATGGGCAGGTTTGGTATCTAGGAGAGGAATGCAGAAGGATAGATGGTGGTTGAGTTTGCAAAAAAGATAGAAATGGCTATAGTGAACACTTTCTTCCAGAAGAGACAGGAACATAGGGTGACCTATAAGAGTGGAGGTAGGAGCACACAGGCAGACTACATCTTGTGCAGACGGTGTAATCTGAAGGAGATCAGTGACTACAAAGTAGTGGTTAGTGAGAGCGTAGCCAAACAGCATAGGATGGTGGTGTGTAGGATGACTCTGGTGGTGAGGAAGATGAAGAGGACAAAGACAGAGCAGAGGACGAAATGGTGATGAAAGATGAAAAATGAAGAGTGTTGCATGACTTTTAGGAAGGAGTTTAGACAGGCTCTGGGTGGTCAGGAGGTGCTTCCAGATGACCAGACAACTACAGCTAATATGATCAGGGAGACAGGTAAGAGAGTACTTGGTGTGTCATCTGGAAGGAAAGTAGATAAGGAGACTTAATGGTGGAATGAGGAGGGACAAGAGTGTATACAGAGAAAGAGGTTAGCTAAGAAGAAGTGGGACACTGAAAGGACTGAGGAGAGTAGACAGGAGTACAGGGAGAGGCAGCATACGGTGAAAGTAGAGGGAGCGAAGGCCAAACAAGGGGCTAATGATGACTTGTATGCTAGGTTGGACAGTAAGGAGGGAGATCTATAGACTGATCTATACAGGTTGGCAAGACAGAGAGATAGAGATGGGAAGGACGTGCAGAAGGTTAGGGTGATTAAGGATAGGGATGGAAGTCTATTGACAGGTGCCAGTAGTGTGATGGGAAGATGGAAAGAGTACTTTGAAGAGTTGATGAACGTGGAAAATGAGAGAGAACAAAGACTAGAAGAGGTGACTGTTGTGGACCAGGATGTAGCAAAGATTAGTCAGGACAAAGTGAGGAGGGCATTGAAGAGGATGAAGAGTGGGAAGGCAGTGGGTCCTGATGATATACCTGTAGAGGTATGGAAGTGTCTAGGAGAGGTGGCGGTAGAGTTTCTGACTGGGTTGTTCAACAGGATCTTAGATAGTGAGAAGATGCCTGAGGAATGGAGGAGAAGTGTGCTGGTGCCCATTTTTAAGAACAAGGGAGATGTGCAGAGTTGTGGAGGATTTTAAGTACTTAGGCTCAACAGTCCAGAGCAATGGAGAGTGTGGAAAAGAGGTGAAGAAGCGTGTACAGGCAGGATGGAACGGGTGGAGGAAAGTGTCAGGTGTGATGTGTGATAGAAGAGTTTCAGCTAAAATGAAGGGAAAGGTGTACAAAACTGTGGTGAGACCAGAGATGTTGTTTGGTCTAAAGACAGTGTCACTGAAGAAAAGACAGGAGACAGAGCTGGAGGTAGCAGAGATGAAGATGCTGAGGTTCTCTCTGGGAGTGACCAGGAAGGATAGGATCAGGAATGAGTACATCAGAGGGACAGCACATGTTAGAGGTTTTGGAGATTAAGTCAGAGAGGCCAGACTGAGATGGTTTGGACATGTCCAGAGGAGAGATAGTGAATATATTGGTAGAAGGATGCTGAGTTCTGAACTGCCAGGCAGGAGGCCTAGAGGAAGACCAAAGAGGAGGTTTATGGATGTAATGAGGGAAGACATGAAGGTAGTTGGTGTGAGAGAAGAGGATTCAAAGGACAGGGCTAGATGGAGGAAACTGATTCGCTGTGGCGACCCCTGAAGGGAAAATCCGAAAGGAAAAGAAGAAGAAGATGTGCACTGACCACACACAACGTCTAAAAATATAAGAAGGAAAATGGATAGATGCACATTAGTTACTGCTGAAATAACTGTACGTCTGAAAAGGCGGTATGCAGATGTCGACACTATGTAGTTTGATGCAGTTGTCGTTAAAGAATCATTCCTTCGGCTACTCCAAAGAGAAGATGCCAGGTCAATTTATGGATTAACTGTGTCTAGAACAGGACAGAGTAGTCATCAAAGAAGTCATGTATTGGCAATTGGTTTTTGTTGCTAATGGGGTCCAGAGAAGATCCAAGACAATGGTTCTACATTGAAACTGGTCAAAAACCAGCAGACTTAATTGAATGTGGCAGAATATGGCAGACTTAATTGATTCCAATTGGCTCACCGGACAGACATTTTTATGGAAACGAGACATTGTCACAAACCAAGAATCCCCAGAACTTAGGTGACCCAGAAGTAAAGATCCTGAAGACGGACGTCTCGGAGAGTGAGAGCTTCCTAGACAGGTTAAGATTCAATGATTAGGATAAGGCCCTCAACATTATTGTTAGAATCTAAAGACTGGCAAAAAGAGACCAATCAGGACCCATTCGTGTTGAGGAGAGAAAAATGGCTGCTATAGCACTTATCAAGGCAGCACAAAGACATGCCTTTTAAGAAGAAATGGTTTAGACAAAAATCAGCAAAACTACCAGAAACTCACAAGATGTACCAACTTGATCCTATCCTTGAGAACGGACTCCTCAGAGTTGGAAGGCGGTTGAGGAAGTCGTCATCTGCTTCATTTAAGTTGAAGCATCCAGTTATCCTTCCTAAAGAAGGCATTGTCATACAACTAATACTCAGCCACTATCACAAGAAAACACAGCACCAAGGCCGAGGGCAAACATTAAACAAACTCAGGGCCAGTGGATATTGGATAATAGGTGCCAGCAAGGTAGTGGCCAAGCTTACTAAATGTTGTCTCGCTTGCACAAATGAGTGTGGACTACCGGAGGTTGGACCTATGGCATTTCTGCCTGTTGACCGAACAGAGACCTCACACTCATTCTCATATGGTGGAATTGACTGTTTTGGCCCCTTCTGCACAAAACAAGGAAGGAAGAATTACAAGGGATATGATCTGTTGTTTACGTGTTTAAGCTCCGGAGCCATCCACATAGAAATGTTGGTTGATCTCACTAATGATGCATTTTTAAATGCTTTGAGATGCCTCATAGCAATTCGAGGAACAGTGAGACAGATCTGTTCCGACCAAGGTACGAATTTTGTTGGGGTAAAAAGTGAGTTGGAGAAAGGTCTAATGAAACTAGACAAAGAGAGGATTTCTACCTATCTGGCGAGAAAACAGAGTGACTTCCACATGAATATTCCTGAAGCAAGCCACATGAGAGGCATTTGGGAACATCAAATAAGGACAGCCCTTCCTTGAGTCGTCACCTTATTGTGGTGGAGGGATTTTGTGTGTCCTAATGATCCTAGGAGCTAAGTTGTCTGGGGTTTTCTGCCCCTGGTAGGGTCACCCATGGCAAACAGGTCCTAGGTGAGGGACCAGACAAAGGACGGCTCAGAGACCCCTAATGATGATTAAAAACATTGGAACACGTTTTCGCTTGCGCGGATGCGGGTCACCGGGGCCCCCCTCTGGAGCCAGGCCTGGAGGTGGGGCTCAAAGGCGAGCGCCTGGTGGCCGGGCCTGCACCCATGGGGCCCGGTCGGGCGCAGCCCGAAAGGACAACGTGGGTCCCTCTTCCCATGGGCTCACCACCTGTGGGAGGGGCCATAGGGGTCGGGTGCATTGTGAGCTGGGCGGTGGCCGAAGGCAGGGACCTTGGCGATCCGATCCCCGGCTACAGAAGCTGGCTCTTGGGACGTGGAATGTCACCTCTCTGGCAGGGAAGGAGCCTGAGCCGGTGTGTGACGTCGAGAAGTTCCGACTAGATATAGTCGGGCTCACCTCCACACACAGCTTAGGCTCTGGTACCAGTCCTCTCGAGAAGGGTTGGACTCTCTTCCACTCTGGAGTTGCCCATGGTGAGAGACGCCGAGCAGGTGTGGGTATACTTATAGCCCCCCGGCTTTGCGCCTGTACATTGGGGTTCACCCCGGTGGACGAGAGGGAAGCCTCCCTCCGCCTTCGGGTTGGGGGACGGGTCCTGACTGTTGTTTGTGCTTATGCACCAAACAGCAGTTCAGAGTACCCACCCTTTTTGGAGTCCTTGGAGGGGGTGCTGGAGAGCACTCCCACTGGGGACTCCATCGTTCTGCTGGGGGACTTCAATGCTCACGTGGGCAATGACCGTGAGACCTGGAAGGGTGTGATTGGGAGGAATGCCCCCCCCCGATCAGAACCCGAGTGGTGTTCAGTTATTGGACTTCTGTGCTTGTCACGGACTGTCCATAACAAACACCATGTTCAGACATAAGGGTGTCCATATGTGCACTTGGCACCAGGACACCCTAGGCCGCAGTTCAATGATCGACTTTGTGGTCGTGTCATCGGACTTGCGGCTGCATGTCTTGGACACTCGGGTGAAGAGAGGGGCGGAGCTGTCAACCTGGTGGTGTGTTGGCTCCGATGGTGGGGGAAGATGCCGGTCTGACCTGGCAGACCCAAACGTATTGTGAGGGTCTGCTGGGAACGCCAGGCGGAATCCCCTGTCAGAAGGAGTTTCAACTCCCACCTCCGCAGAACTTCACTCACATTCCGGGGGAGGCAGGGGACATTGAGTCTGAGTGGACCATGTTCCGCGCCTCCATTGTCGAGGCGGCCGACCGCAGCTGCGGCCGTAAAGTGGTCGGTGCCTGTCGTGGCGGCAACCCCAGAATCCGTTGGTGGACATCAGCGGTAAGGGATGCCGTCAAGCTGAAGAAGGAGTCCTATCAGGCCTTTTTGGCCTGCAGTACTCCTGAAGCAGCTGATAGGTACCGGCTGGCCAAGCGGAATGCAGCTTTGGTGGTTGCCGAGGCAAAAACTCGGGCGTGGGAGGAGTTCGGTTAGGCCTTGGAGGATGACCTCCAGACGGCTTCGAAGAAATTCTGGTCCACCATCAGGCATCTCAGGAGGGGGAAGCAGTGCAGCATCCACACTGTATATAGTGGGAATGGGGCACGGCTGACTTCAACTCGGGACGTTGTGACTCGGTGGGGAGAATACTTCGAAAACCTCCTCAATCCCGCAGACACGGGGGTGGATGAGATCCGCCCGGAGTTCCTAAAGGCTCTGGATGTTGTGGGGCTGTCCTGGTTGACACGCCTCTGCAACATCGCGTGGACATCGGAGACAGTACCTCTGGATTGGCAGACTGGGGTGGTGGTCCCCCTTTTTAAGAAGGGGGACCGGAGGGTGTGCTCCAACTACAGGGGGATCACACTCCTCAGCCTCCCTGGCAAGGTCTGTTCAGGGGTTCTGGAGAGGAGGGTCCGTCGGGAAGTCAAATCTCAGATTCAGGAGGAGCAGTGTGGTTTTCGTCCTGGCCGTGGAACAGTGGACCAGCTCTACACCCTCCACAGGGTCCTTGAGGGGGCATGGGAGTTCGCCCAACCAGTCTACATGTGTTTTGTGGACTTGGAGAAGGCATTCGACCGTGTTCCTCGGTGGGTTCTGTGGGGGGTGCTTCGGGAGTATGGGGTACCGGACCCCTTGATAAGGGCTGTTCGGTCCCTGTACGATCAATGTCAGAGTTTGGTCCGCATTGCCGGCAGTAAGTCGGATTCATTTCCAGCGAGGGTTGGACTCTGCCCTTTGTCACCGATTCTGTTCATAACTTTTATGGACAGAATTTCTAGGCGCAGCCAAGGCATTGAGGGTGTCCAGTTTGGTGGTCTCAGTATTGCGTCTCTGCTTTTTGCAGATGACGTGGTGCTGTTGGCTTCATCAAGCCGTGATCTCCAACTCTCACTGTAGCGGTTTGCAGCCAAGTGTGAAGCGGTTGGGATGAGAATCAGCACCTCCAAATCTCCAGGTTGGGGATGAGATCCTGCCCCAAATGGAGGAGTTCAAGTATCTCAGGGTCTCGTTCACGAGTGAGGGTACAATGGAATGGGAGATGGACAGGCGGATCGGTGCAGCGTCTGCAGTGATGCGGACTCTGTATCGGTCCGTCGTGGTGAAGAAGGAGCTGAGCCGAAAGGCAAAGCTCTCGATTTACCGGTCGATCTACGTTCCTGCCCTCACCTATGGTCACGAGCTGTGGGTCGTGACCGAAAGAACGAGATCCCGGATACAAGCGGCCGAAATGAGTTTCCTCCGCAGGGTGTCCGGGCTCTCCCTTAGAGATAGAGTGAGAAGTTTGGTCATCCGGGAGGGACCAGAGTCCAGCCGCTGCTCCTCCGCATCGAGAGGAGTCAGATGAGGTGGCTCGGGCATCTGGTTAGGATGCCTCCTGGACGCCTCCCTGGTGAGGTCCTACCGGGAGGAGGCCCCGGGGACGACCCAGGACATGCTGGAAAGACTATGTCTCCCGGCTGGCCTGGGAACGCCTTGGGATTCTCCTGGAGGAGCTGGACGAAGTGGCTAGGGAGAGGGAAGTCTGGGCTTCCCTGCTTAAGCTGCTGCCCCCGCGACCTGACCCCGGATAAATGGAAGAGAATGGATGGATGGATGGAAATAAGGACAGTCAGGAGTGTGATGAGTCTTGTTCTGGCGCAAGCCACAGGAAGACTAGATGACACCTCATTGAGAACATTCTTCTATGAGGCCATGTCGAGACTTGATAGTGAACAATCGGCTACTCACCACAGATACAATCAATGACCCCCAGAGTGCTGAACCTTTAACACCAAATCATTTACTCACAATGACGACCTCCATGCCTCTTCCACCTCCTGGAAATTTTGTCAGAGAAGATTTGTATGCCAGGAAGAGGTGGCAAAAATTTCAGTACTTGACAGAACAATTCTGGAGCAGATGGCGTAAAGAATTCTTGACCAACATAAGCCTCAGACAACAGTGGCATGCACCCAGAAGAAATGTGCAAGTTGGGGATGTAGCAATTCTGAAGGAAGACGACATTCCCAGAAATGACTGGAAACTGACTAGAGCTGAGAAATGTTAAAATTCAAATAGGACAGAGAGATTTAGGAAAGAAAGGTAAATGTCTTAAGCAAGCATCTTTTCTTGAGTTTGCAGTTCATAAATTAGTGGTACTAGTTGAGAATGACTTCTAAACTACTACTGAAATATTAACCATACCAGACGTCCTAAAAATATAAAACAAGGTCATTTCATAATTTCGTCCAAATCTGAAATAATAGTTTGTCGAAATTGATCACCAGTGTAAAGAAAATTACAGTATTTATTAGTTGGTTTGTTTTTAGCTAACATAAATCTTTGTAATTTTGGTGGCAGTGTAGCTCTCCCAGAAAACATGTTCATCACCATAGAGTGGAATATCTTTGTTTTCTTTACCTGTCTTGTAAAAATGTTGTAAATAGTTTATTTTATGACGGTCTGCCTTTCTTTTCGAAGAAGTGGCGCCATCTACTGGGCAAAAGTGGGCAATTGCGCTACTCACATCCCTAATTGTTAGCTCACATCTTGGTTCTGGTTGAAGCTTTTTGCAGACGCCACATGCAGCTGACAGTGGTACGGAAGAGAAGCAATTAGAACAACTCCTAACTCCTCCTAAATTTCTGGACAGAAAAGCGCACACAGTATGTGTTTGTACTTTATTTGTGCCTATAATATTTGTTTGTATCATATTTTTATACTAATAAGACGCCTGTGTTTGTGATATTTAATTTCAGTTTTTTGCGGTGTTTGTGGGCAAATGAAGAAATAAATGCTGGTCAGACATCAGTCAGAGCGTGGTTTCTCTGTCTCAGAAAAAGAAAACTTTGGAGCAGTTAAAATTAACCTAAAAATTTAACTTGAAGCTTCATGTAGCTTGTGCTCTTTTCCTCTAGGTGGCAGTATCACCATGAAGAAACCGCATACAGTACTGTATACAGTGCCATGAATTAGATCAAATTATTGATTAATGCGGGCTGTTTGGTTGTTGTTTGTTTGTGTTACCACTACGTTGCCTGCAACAAACAGTGAAAGAAACGACGTTTTAGGAAATCAGATGATCCTGGTCGATCCGAGCCCTTTACCTGTTAGGGTTGCACCACTGCTGGTCCTACTGGCTAGTGGACACAAGGGGGAGCAAGGGAGTAGAGATCTCTACTACCAGCCCAGTCCCCCACGTTCGAGAAAGGAAGGTATTGTATTCATTTGTCTGGTAGATTAAATGTGATCAAATCCCCTCCAGTGTTTATATCAAGTAGCTTGTCTGTGAACTGACCTGAACAGAAAAAAAAGACCTCATGAAGCTGCCACATTAAAAAAGTCTGATTTACTAGACTAACAAGAATTATTTATTATTTATGAAGTCTGTGCATATTGAGATGTTTTATGATATAATGGATAACAGAATAAAAATTACGTTTCACTTTCATAAAAGTTAAGTCTACTCTGTATGCATCCTGTGTTTCTCCTGTTGTGCAAGCTTTTCACTCTTTCCTTGTGGCTCAGTTTTTTTTCTCTCTTCCTAACATACAGGTCACCAAGTTTTATTACTACCCACCTTTTTTATGGTTTCTGTAATGAATGCACTTTTGTTGAAGTTTATTACTAATCTCTAAGGCATGGTCAAACCAAATTACAGAATTAGAAAATTTAGAGTTACACTATATGTTTGCCCTAATGGAAGTTTTTTGAAGGGAAAATGTGCCTCACTGCCTCTAAGAGGTTTTCATTGCTGGATGGTTGGTTTGAGTTTTATTTAACAGGACGCAGCTCATTTCTCTATCCAGCATGTACATATCTAAGCTTGGTTTTCTCCACACAGTCGATAGAAAGCAGTCAGAGTGAATGCAGTTCAAAAAGTAATTGTGCAAACAGATTTAGCAGAAAGAAAACCTATCCTTTGAATAGGCTCACCCTTGATAATAGCATACAATCTGTACAACAGTGTGCTGGGTTGTGCAAGTGTGAAAGCTGTGCCCCACTGCGTTCGTCCTGCCCCACTGTGTTCGTCCTGCAGGACACATTCTCAGATTTGAACACAGGGTGTGGTTCTTCAGACCATCCCAAACTGATAAGACCTTGTTTCAGCCATCATAAACTGTCAAATAATGTCTTATCAAAATAGGAACTGACTGTGCTTTACAGGGGAGGAAAATCATTTTTCTTCGGATAGATGGTGTCGACATTTATGCAGGACGACCAGGCTAACCGTTATGTAAATGGAAGGAGTAACTCACATCTGCAACACGCTTGGCAGGGGCTGAGAGCTCCAGAGTTGTGTTTGGTTTTGTTCCACTCTGCCTCTCTACCGGTCCTGCATCTTAAGCACAGCTTGATAACTTTCACAGTGAAGTCTGATGCCACACAGAGTCCTTAGCATAAAGGTTCGGCATTCCTCTCAGCTTGTGTGTTAAACCTGACTCTGTGCCAGTCGAGTGAAGAATGCCTCTTCTCTCTAGCCCTTGATTGAACTTTGTGACCCTGAGACATTCCTCCTGTTACAAACATCGGTCTCCAGGCTTAACTTTTGCAGACTTGACTAATGCTTGGATAAACACTTCGCTGATATGAAAGCTTAATGTGATTTGGTGAATTTCCAAATTGAAAAACAACAGGCCCACATTCCACAGAATTTTACAGATTACACTTTTTTGTCATTTTTATGAAACCTAGCATGACTGCAAACCAAGGGAAATAGTCATCTTATCTCTGCCCAGAGGAAATGTAAGTGCTGTCAAATACAGAAGTGCATAAAAAGCCATGCAACATATTAAATTTTAGTGTTACGAGAAAAACAATTGCAGCTTCTGGGCATGGAGCACACAGACAAAAGGTGGGTTTGTTTATTGTACCACTCATGACATTATACCAATGAAATGTAAAAACAGCCCAGTGAGTTCTGTTGTAGGACAAACTCCTGTGAACTGGAGTGCTTGGTGGAAACACTGGAAGCCTGTTTTGCTTCTGAAGTGTCAGAATCAAGAGAGACAAAATCCAGTAGCCTGGCCAAATGGCACTAGCTTTCATGTTCTCAAGTTCATGACTCTTGTCATTATCTGACCCAAATGGAACGCTTTGTGTGACAACTATTTCATCACATCAAGTGACCAACATCTTCCTATCCTTGTAGATGCCTTTGCTAGCCTCGGGCTGCAGACAGCCATGACTTGTTTTGTGTCACATATCCAGACACTCGCGTCTATTCATACCACAGTAAAAACCTTTACACCTCTCTTTAAGTGCTCACTGTTTTCCGACAGCCTCTGCTTCGCCCCTTGTCTAATAAATCTGTCATATGTCTACATTTCTTCCCACATCTTTTAATGACACTCATTGTACTGAGAGGCTTCACAAATTAACTACCAGTTATTGTTTAGCATAGCTGATACAAATTCTGACCACAATCATGATGGTATTAGTAATGGAAGTAGCTTGAAACCTCTACCAGCAACTTCTTAAATTCATCCAGGCTGACCTGCAACTTCTGCTGCACCA
This sequence comes from Antennarius striatus, assembly GCF_040054535.1. Lineage (NCBI taxonomy): Eukaryota > Metazoa > Chordata > Actinopteri > Lophiiformes > Antennariidae > Antennarius > Antennarius striatus. The sequence goes on along the minus strand of NC_090783.1, from coordinate 15,840,334 downwards.
CTTGTCGCATTTAGCTTGGTAACAAATGCGATAATGAAAATGAGATGAGTAAAATTAACTCCTCCACTGATCCTGTGATCTTAGTTTTCCCACAAAGTCCCAGTTTGCCCAGTAATCAAAGCAATAGTACCTTTACTGAACTCCATTTGTTTTCCTGATGTGACTCAAGAGATAAGACTGATTTCTTTCTCATGGGTGTATGATAAATGAAGGTGGCACCATCAGTCAACATGCACTCACATTGACTGAAGTGCATATGAACGTAACCTTCATTCTAACATTCATAAATACTAAACTGCACAAGGTTTGCTCAGAGCCAGACGGGGCTGACTTACTGAGTCTCAACAGGCCTGCTGGGTTAAACAGTGATACAGCTTTAACCCAGATTATGCTTTGATCAAAATTACAAGTTTATGCAGTTGTGCATTTTAATAAACAATAATTATATCAGTGGGTGGGTGGGGAGTGGGGGTGGGGGTGGGGCGTATTATGATGTGCAACAAAATAGCTCCAAATATGGTGAATGTAGATCCTCGGAGGGGGTTGAATTTTACAGTTTGATCCTCTCTCTAAACTCTCTGTCCTCTCCCAAACCAACATTGCACCATCATATGAGAATCAGGACCTCCTCACTGTTACTTTAAGGGCTGGAACCAATGACCTGTACTGAGAGTAAATAAAGACGTCCACTCGGACTCTCCCACAATAAATGCACACCGCATGTACTGAACAATGTTTCGCCTCGCCTTTTCACTCAAAACAATTATTAAACCACCTGCGTCCGACAAGCCCCACCCTTCACAAAACTTCATCATGTAAGGAAGGGCAGAGAGGGCAGTAAAGATAACACCTATATCCACAATGGCTCTCTTTGTTCAGTTAGTCACTGTTTGCGTTCCCACTCAGTATTTCTGTCCGAGGTCATGTGTGTTCTTGTTACTAGGTAACAGAAGTTGGACCGTCTGTAACGCTGCACTGAAAGCCTCCAGGGCAAAGATGAGTCAACCATCTGGGTGTGTTTTGCTGAAAAAAACCTCTTCAGGCGAAACCCCCGGGTCATTAATTCTACACAGTTGAATGGTTCTGTTCTTCATGTGGTTGTTTTTCTTTAAACTCTGGGAGATTTAACTTTCCACACGGCTCTGAGAGTGAATCCGAAGGCTTTGCACAGCCCGTCTGTAAACCATTGTTCGCCCTTTCCTTTCCTGTTACATAACACAGATTTCCTCAACCCCACCTCCCACCTCCCACAATGTAATGAGGTTGCCATGATAACTATAGGCGCACTTTTTTCCCACAAAAAAAAGAAAATGCAGTAGAAACACGAAACCACACAACTTGAATTTGCCAGCAGTTTTATTTTTAAGACATTTCATATACACATAAACACACACATCAGGTCCTCGCATCTGACAGTCTCATTTTTAAGTACAGTTTCAGTCATGTAACAGCTTTTGTTGGTCAAAATGTGGTGTGTGTGTCTATGTGTGTATGTCTGAGAACAGCTTGTTCTGCTGGTTGGGCCTCCTAGCTGGAAGAACGCACGGTGGTGGTTGTGACTGTGGTCTTACCCCCTGTAAGACATAAAGGCATTAAATCACAATGGCCATCCTTCAAGCCTTTATTGAAGTGACTTTACTGTTGTTGTGTAATATCTTGTTAAAACAGATGTCCCTTACCTGAGCCAATGGGTCTAGAATGGGAGAAATAGGAGACAAAAATAGTTAAAAGTGAGGTGGACGTGTGTGTTTTGGTGTTTGAAATCCTTACTCCTGTATCTTGTGCCTACCTGGACTCCTCTGTTTCAAGCAGATTCCTGTAGGTTGCGATCTCATGCTCCAGCCTGGTCTTGACATCCAGTAGCATCTTGTAGTCGTGCCCCTGCTGCTCGATGCTAGCTCGCACATTGGCTACATCGGCCTCTAGCATGTTGATGGTGTTCTGGAAGCCGCTGAGCATGGCGCTGTAACGAGCCTCCGTCTCTGCCAGTGTGTTTTCCAAAGCCCCTTTCTGTGAACGGAGGGCAGGGATGGGCACACATGGGCGAGAACATGAGGTCTGTTGGTCATTGTCCAATCTGCTACAGTTCATCTTTTGTCAGCGCTGTGACAATTTAAAACTACAGCCAACAATGACATTCAATGCTTTATGTGTCAGATATGAATGGGGTGATTTGGGTGGAGATCTCTATGATTTCTATGAGGAATTAGTTGTGCATGTGAGCATATGATTTTGTGTGCGCAAGTGTATTAACAGGAACACGCCTGCTGTTTTTGCAGGGAGTGTCTCATGATTTACTCCAGCTGGACAGATAATCTATTAGAGTCCAGCTTCTAGGTCGTCCAGTTCATTCCTTCAGCTTTCTTTAAGGTTCTTTTAAGTCTCCCAGAATTTGAGCAGATGCCTGTGAAATGCTTTTCTTTCTTTTTTTCCAACAGGTCATTCCCTTCTCTCCCCACCGCTCGAACTATGCATGTCTCTCTTTCCCTTCATTCTTTCAGTACCCTCCCTTCTGCTCTATCGTCCTTTAACCATGATTGTTTTTCATACTCCCTGACAAGACAGCCATCCTGGAATTTTGTTCATATAAGGGAAGATCAGTGGGATGTGAGCAGATGTTTTGTTTCTCACCATGCTGAGCTGAGACTGTAGCTCAATCTCCAGACCCTGCAGTGTGCGCCGTAGATCATTGATCTCTGTCTTGGACGTCTGGATGGACTCCGTGCTAATGGCCACCTCTTTGTTCAGAATTGCCGACTAGGAACAAAAACAGTTGTTTGCTGATTACTCGTCTGAGTTTCACAGAAGATTTTGTCTAATTATAGTTTAGCAAACTTTATGATTTTCAACACGTGTGTTTGTTCTTTCCACCTTGTCATTAAACCAGACCTCCTGGTCCCGGCGATGTCTGTCAGTGATAGTTTCGTACTGGGCGCGGATTTCTTCAAGGACTTTGTTTAGGTCTTGCTGGGGAGCAGCATCCACCTCCACATTGATTGTGCCAGTCAGCTGAGCCCGCATTGCTGCCAGCTCCTACACAACCAAGAATAAAAAGAACATCATTAGGACTTACTCTGGGTTTCACTCAGTAGCACAAGTCTGAACCAGGCGAAAGGATGTCCTTCAGTCACCTCTGCATGATTCTTTTTCAGGTAGGCCAGTTCGTCTTGCAGGCTCTCAATCTGCATCTCCAGATCAGCCTTAGTCAAGGTTGTCTGGTCCAACAGGCGGCGTAGGTTGGCGATGTCGGCCTCAACTGACTGGCGCATCATCAGCTCATGGTCAAATCTAATTGGATAGTTGAGAGCGTAAACGTGAGACAGGTGTAACTCTTCTTTTTTGATATTAACAAGTTGAAGAGAAGTCCATGGAAAGATTAAGATTCACGCTTACTTGGTCTTGAAGTCATCTGCAGCCAGTTTGGAGTTGTCAATCTGGAGCAGGATGTTGGCATTGCCAATGGTGGCAGCAGCAATCTGTAGAGAAGATTCAAAAGTTGAATAGTTAGTGGCAATATTACAAATTGGCTTTGTTCACTATAAAAAACTATTTCAATGAACCACCCATGAGCTTCTCATTTGCATCAGAAGATGCATTTTTTGAAGTAATTAAAAAGTACACTCGATAACACGCTTGAGAACATATATTAAACTACAGTATATCAGTCACCCACTTAAAGACCAAGCAGCCGAGAGCACAAAGGGTCATGCACAATCTAGTTTGGTCTAAAACTTAAGAGACCTTCCCTTGGTAATCATTAACAACAGAGCAAATATTTGACTTGTCTGGTGTTCAGCTGTTGATTCTTTCAAACACTCTACCTTGTCCTTCAGGTCATTGATAATGGCCCAGTAGTTGCTGTAGTCCCTCTCTGCTGCAGGGCCCTTCTTCTCATAGTACTCTCTGATCTGGACCTCCAGCTTGGCGTTGGCCGCCTCCAGAGAGCGGACCTTTTCCAGGTAGGAGGCCAGACGATCATTCAGGTTCTGCATGGTGGCCTTCTCATTCAGGTGCACGTTGCTCTGGTCAACGGCGCTGGATAGGTCAAACCCACCTGAGCCGTACCCCATGCCGCCTCCGAAGCCTGAGGACACCGTGCGTACACTACTGGATGAGATGCGGGGGCCTCTTAAGTTGAATCCTGACAAGCTGTGAGCCTTTTGAGGAGGAGCACTTGATGTGTAGCTTCGGCTCTGCCTGACGATGGAGGGACCACTGACCATGCTGTAACTGTAACTCATCTTGGCTGAATATTTGATCTTCCAGAGAGGACGCGAGGAGAGAGGACTGTTATACAGCTGTAGACTGTAGGAGGACTGCAGAGTTTGACCGAGGGAGGCATACTCTTGATATAGTCCTGGACCTGGGGCGGGCCCGGCTAGTAGGAGGGAGGAGGAGATGGAAAGAGGGAGTTTTCCTTTACTCGTCAGCTACTGACTTGGTAGAATCTCCAGGTTTTTTTCCTTTAAGGACTGGGGTTCAGTTTCTTTCCACCCCTGTGAGGAAACTGTTTTGGAATGTGTGTGTGTGTGTGTGTGTGTGTGTGTGTGTGTGTGTGTGTGTGTGTGTGTGTGTGTGTGTGTGTGTGTGTGTGTGTGTGTGTGTGTGTGTGTGTGTGTGTGTGTGTGTGTGTGTGTGTGTGTGTGTGTTAGGGGTCCCTCTGTATGGGCATACAGTCATTCTCACTGTGTTTGCAAACATGTATGTAAAGTTTGCCTGGATGATTGTTGTGCGTTTTAATAAATGCCCAAAGTCCAGTCTCAGCCGCATCTGGTTTGCCAATACAAACAATAGGTGTGGACTTATAGTTTTATCTTCCCACATAAGTCAATATCTAGTTAAGAGTAATTTTTTTTCCATCCGTATCCTTTTGTTACCTGTCAGCCTTGTTGATTAGATCAAATTGAAGTGGAGTTAATCTAATGAAATGCTACAGATCAGTCCTATTAGATATCTTAAATACATACGAACGCATTGTTTGCAAACTAATTGTCGTGTAGTTTCACGCATTTGGGGCAGATTGCTGTAAATATGTGAGCATTATGGCTTTCCAACAGTCATTCCAAAAAAGGGTTAAAATGATGGAAAACAATTAAATGCTTCTGTTGACATAATTAATTGATGATTTTAGGAACACTTTATTGCAGCCATCCAGACAAAATTTAAAAAATTACAATTAGTCAGAAATGATAAAGTTCCTGTTGAATGACATAAAAACCCATTTAGGGGAATTTAACAGGCCCCATTGTTCATCATATCACGGACAACATACCCACCCACCCCGCTCAGTTTTACATCCTGTGTGTGTGTGTGTGTGTGTGTGTGTGTGTGTGTGTGTGTATGTGTGTGTGTGTGTGTGTGTGTGTGACAGAAACGGAGACGTTCTTATCTCAGTGTTGGACGCCAGCCAGTTTCCATGTTCTTGTAGCACAACATCTGGTGTCAACTGGGGGGGGGGGGGGCACATGGGGGTCACCTTTCAGTCAGAGGGATACATGAATTCTTCTTCTATGCCTACTATGTCTTCACATGACATAATGTACTAGAAAAAAATAGGGACCTCAATGACAGATCAAAGGACTATTTCTGGAGTAAGTTATAAAGGGTAGATGAAAACCCGGTTTACATCTAAACTATGAACCAGAGGCACATTTTTAAACTTTCCTGTGCCTTAATATGGTCTGATTTAATATGACTTGAGTTCATCACTTGAAAGTGTTTTGAGTAGTAGCCAACTTTAGATGCGTGAGGAGACTTTCAACCCAGTGCTTGAATATTTGAAGCCAGAGTCAGAGGAGGAGCAAAGCAAGCGGCAGTGGGGGCAGCTGATCCATGAGCATGTTGGCCGGTCTGTGAGATGATGCAACCTTATCACTCTGACCACACTTGCTGTCAGCTGTACAAAGTACGACTTGGTGAGATTTTATTCTAAACAATACATTCCAATGAAAAGTGATGATGAAGTACTGATGAAGACGAAGACATTTGCTGTGTCAGCCTTTCAATATGACTCTGAGCTCTGTGTCCAGTTCTATCTGAACAAAGGTGAATGAGCTGCTATGATGGTCTCAGGACCCATATTTAAAAATAGTGACCAAAAAAACAACTCTTCCAAACTGAAACCTTGAGAATAATCTAAAAACAGCAACAACACATATAGCCTCCAACTCAGGGCTCAGTGGGGAGGGGAAAAATGCACAAAATAGTGGGAGGTGCTGCTGGGAATTTATTCTCATGTGAGCAGAAAGGTGCAAGGATTCTGGAGTCTTGTGCAACACCAGAAGTATTCTTATCTTGAAGTGGAATCGATGCTGATCTCTGCAGAAGCTCAGAAAAGGCTGCATATACCTCTTGGTTTGTTGCCTGTCAACAGGATAAAAACTACTGCATAAAGCAGTAGGACTTGATCCTTTTTTTGCTTCCTTATCGATTTCAGATGATTCTGCCTTTGAAAACTGTCTGTCTCTCAGGAATGAAATGATGAAAATGTTTAGGTGTATTTCACCAGTCTGTATCTACATGTGGACAATTTGGTTCAGATCTAAATTGATATCTGGATTCACTTTTTTTGAGCAATTGGCAACATAGCTAGCAACCTTACATTATGGTTACAGAGCTATCATTTTGATGCAGCTCAGTAGGATTGATAAAAATTCACTAAATCACTGTCACCTTTATCCAATAGTTACTTCAAAGCTTCCCTTCCAACTGTATAAATATTGTAAAGTTTTATTCATTATGTGTAATGAGTTCCAACCCGTCCCACACCCTTCAGATTCCACTGCAGTGTGACAGATGTGATCACGATGGAAGGATCACACATTCCCATTAGGTTGCTCCACAATTTTTTGGACAGATTTTTTTTATGTAGCATGAATCATAAACATAAAAACACAGAACATAAAAACATCCAGTCATTAGTAACATCTATACTTCATGCCGCGCTTTTTTCTCTGCTATGAAGAACAGGACGATTGTTTCCACTGAAGGCTAAACAATAGCCGACATGAAGGGAAGTTCACTGCTGCTTTTTTTCCTCCCCGACATGCCATTTAAAAATTGCTACAACTTCAAAGCAGCTTCAAAATATCGGCAATTTGTTTGCTGCATAGCAACAGGTAAAGAACAAATGTTGCTGCTCAAAGCTTGGTCTCATTTATTGTCTTGAGATCTGGCTGGTTTAGATTCCTGCACCTGAACATGGACAAATTCCATGTCAAAGCTGTCAGTTTCAACGTACGGTGGGAGTAACAGTTGTGTGACGTTCCCACATTAAGTTCTATATATACATATACTATACATCATGTCATGCTATGTTTCTTTTGCCACTTCACTCTCAGAAGAACAAATGCTCTTTTTAGCCACACTAACAGCACAACTTTGACGACAACAATGTAAAAAATATGAATTGTAAAATTGTATCGATTTTCATTAAAAACATGCAAAACTATTGGCATTCCCATCAGTCTCAGCAGTTGTCATCTTTGTTTAAACCTGTAAATTTTAGCATGCTAACAAATCAAGCCAACTGTATGTCTCAAGCCATACACCTTGGATAATAGAGCATGTTGTGTATATTTACACATGCAGTACGTGTGGTTCTCTACTTTAACCATCTGGGTACTCGTAGTATTCCTACTCATATTTTGACAATCTTAATAGTGAATGCACTAGTAAATGCATTAAACATGGGAATGGATGATTTAAGACATGAGACGATTAATACAACAAATGTTACATCAACCAAAAACCAATATGTTTGCATCGCTGCTGTGAACATCAAATGTGCTGATTTAAAATAATGTTATATCGATAAAAGCAAGAAAGTCAGAATTTTGAAGATAATGTCAGACTTGTGAGGTTTCAATCAGAATCAATTCAGATTACGGAGAAGACAAGGATAAAGTTATAATTCTGACATTATTCTCAGAAATCTGACATTATTGTCATAAGGATAACATCAGAGTTCTGGCTTTAAATTTAAAATCAGTATTCTTAAGTAAAAAAAATCTTCTTTTGTGTATGCTGGATATAATGATACAGTTAAAAAGTCAAAGGAACAATGGACATGGTTTAATTTTGATTTCTTTCTTTTTTTGCCACAAAAAGTATTTATCAGAGCTAAATGAAAAGCCAGTTTCATCACATTTTGAAAAAGAAGCTGAACAGCTAACCAGGACAAACCTCTGACATGTTTGTCAGGTACCTTTACAGAGGGTGTGTCTCCATGAGTGTTTGATAGCAAGCTTTGGATCACTTCCAAACCTGTATGAGTTTTTGTGAAAGACCATATCAGCCCTGTTCAGCAAGATAATCAATTCATTTTTACAAAATAACCAAACATTCAAAGTATTTTGAGGCATCTTTTGGAATGTCCTGCCTAAAGACCATCAGATGGAATGGTGCACAGTTAGAGGGGCTCTGAGTAGAGATATGAATTACAGATGTGGGCCTCGCTAGAGCAACAAGGTCCTGGGAGGCTCCTTTCCACATATCACACCCCTCCACAGACATTATCTCACCCTGCACAATGAGGTGTGTGTGTGTGTGTGTGTGTGTGTGTGTGTGTGTGTGTGTGTGTGTGTGTGTGTGTGTGTGTGTGTGTGTGTGTGTGTGTGTGTGTGTGTGTGTGTGTGTGTGTGTGCGTGCATTGGTGTGTTCCTTCACCTCCACACAATACATTTAATTAAGGAAACTATATAAAAAAATAATGATAAAAGGTATTCAAGGAAACTTTTATCACTTTTGTCATTATCACTTGTATCGCTTTTATAACTTTTATCACTTTTATCAAAGAACATTAAAATACATGGCGGTTTTCACCCTACCTTATCCATGTGCTACAGATAATTGCTTTTAACACATAGAAAAATTATTTTGGAAATATCTGCAAAATGTAGAGGGAGAACATTTTTTGTACAATGGGTTTCCAGCCACACCCATCCCATACAGTGTTCTCCTTGAGGTGAGATGATCAGCCAAAGTCTGCCATCTAGTGACAACCACACACTGTAAGGAGGAAGTACAAATTCTGAACTGGGCACCAGTGACTATTCGAGCCGCACCCAAGTCAAGTTACAGTGTGTTAATGCAAGACGTGAAACAGCCGCTTTAACAGACTTTAATTCCTGGACAGGCGCAGTGGGGCCAAAAGACTTTTACCCCTGCCCTAGTGAAACTTATTACCACCATTTAGGATATTGAACTTCTCTAATATAATCTCTTTATGGAAAAGTAGAGTAGTATTAGTAGAATAGAAGAACTTTATTTATCCCTTAAGGAGGTTCTGTCAGGGAAATTGACATCTCCATCTTACTACACACAGCACAGTGACTACACAAAAGTATCCCGAAAGAAGTACCAACACCTAGAAAGAATAAGAATAACACACCATGAAATACAAAAATAAAAAGGTATACATAGGCATAGGAGTTAAAGTTTTTCTAGTGTTTGCAGTGCAACACACACATTAATGCAGCAGTGACAGTCATCCAGAAACATGAGATTTAAGGCTGACACAGGTAGGTGAAGAACATTTTAATTGTAACCCTTACATAATAATGTTGTGTCATTGATACAAAATGACCTGAATATTGCTTCCATCACTGGCTGTCAGTAGGTTAAAGCAGCGGTCCCCAACCACTGAGTCGCGACCTGGTACCGAGCACGGGCCATTAGACAAAGGGTAGCACAGAATGTTTTAATTTTCTTCTTTTTTTGTAGATTATCAGTCTAAAGATTTTTTACTTTGAAAAGTGATTCCACACAGACGAATACATGCGTCTATCCCGCTTGACAGGTCTCGGTCATGTGACAGGTTACCAGCCATTACTCTTAAATTAAGCGCCCACAACTGCGCCAGTGTTCTGGATTAAAATCAAGGCAGATTATCCTGAGATTGCCCAAAGAGCAGTGGAAACCCTGTTTCCATTTCCAACCTCCTATCTGTGTGAAGCGGAATTTTCCGCAGTGACCAAACTAAACCAAACTACAGAGTAGAAAGTATGTCTGAAACACACTTCAGGTGTCATTGTTTCCTGTTACACCTAGACGGGACCGGCTTGTTGCAGAGAAACAAGCTCAGGGCTCCCATTAATTCTTAATATTATTAGTATTCATTCCATTTTTCGTGGGTGCACATCAGTGCAGACAACTATGCTGTCTTTGAATTACAGAGAAGGGCCAATAAACAAAGGGATGAAATGCAGTTGGTCTTGTTCTCCTACTCAGCAGCCTGATCCGAGCCCCCAGCCGTCTTTTCCGGTGAATTAGGGGTGGGCCACAATGTTCTCTCTCGAATGGCTCGAATGTTGGAATGCTTTCCAGGTTACTTTTGAGCTGTTTTCCTTTACCTCACATATTCACCATAAAATATTAATTTATAGCTCAGAAACTGTGTGTGATGGGACACATGACTCAATGCTGTTCGCTAAGTGCATTTTCCCCATAACTGCTGAACCAGAAGATGCTAGGACATTGAGTCAACAGCTCCATGCACATACTAGTAATATTGAGTAGGTCTTTGTCTTGCAAAGAAAGAGAATTACATGAGTACGTTTTAGTATATTATTAATTTAGGTGTATTAGAAGACATGGACATGTTCAATGTGTTTTTTCAAAAAATACAACCCATGAATTTCAGAATGAGTTCTTCCATTAAGACCTGTACAGTTTATCCCTATCACATTGAGTGTAACGTGTCCTCATGGTGTTCTTTGTCAGATAATGTTTGTGTGCTTGAAACCCCTCCAGTAATTAACCAGCGGCAGCAACAAATGTGTATACCTAGAAGCAGTTTTAGTCAAGACATCTGTATTCCATCTGTCACTAGAGGAAATGTTAAGTCCTAAAATCCCGGTGCCTGTCTCGGCCAACAGTTTCCCATAGTTGGGCTACAGAGAGGTGGAACAGCGTGAACACAGAGAGACAAACAATCATTAATGCTCACAGACACACCTGCCATTTTCATGGGGAAATAATAAAACCAAGCAACTTTTGGCCATTTTCATTTTAAATTTCTATGTGTCTGTAGCAATTAACAGTATTGATAATGAATGTTTTTAACTTAATTGAGGTTTCGTGTTTGGTTCAATTTAGTGTCTGGTTGCGTGCTTGTTAGCAGTATTCAGTAAAATGCAATAGATGGTTTTGTTTGTTTCCTGCTTGCTTCCTCCTGTTTCCCGTAATTGGGGCACCAGGAGCGGTATTGCAGTAGCTTTACTGAACTGTTGTCACAAAGAGGGAGCTAAGCCGAGAGGCGAAGCTCTCCATCTCGTCAATCTTTGTTCCTACCCTCTCCTATAGTCATGAGCGATGGGTCATGACCAAAAGAACGATATTGCAGATACAAGCGGCCAAAATGGGCCTTCTCAAGAGGATAGCTGGTGTCCCCCTTAGAGATAAGGTGAGAAACACTGCCATTTTTGAGGGGTCTCAGAGCAGAGGCGCGGCTCCTTCACCTGGAAAGTAGTCAGCTGAGGTGGTTAGGGCATCAGGTATAGATGCCTCCAGGGAGCCTCCCTAGGAAGGTGTTCCTCACGCATCCAGCTGGGGAGCAGACCTTGAGGCAGACCCAGGACCAGGTGGAGGGATGACATCTCAGCACTGGCTTGGGAACGCCTTGGGATCCCCCAGTTAGAGCTGGTGGATGTGGCTGGGGAAAGGGAAGTTTGGCGCTCCCTGTTGAAGCTGCTGCTCCCGCGACCCTCCGGATAAGCGGTTGAAGATGGTTGGATGTCTAAACTTTCTTACATAGGTTGTCTGTAATCACGACTCTGCTGACTCACGGGCGTGAAAAAAAATATACGTGGCTGTTTGAGTTAGAATAAGAATGTCTAATAAAGGAGTGTTACTACACTGTAAAAATCCTCTAATGCAAACATACTATGAATATTAATTATCTTTGAGAAACTGAAGGGACAACAAAGGTGTGGTGCTCGAGTGTTTGTGGGATCTAAAGATCTTCTGTATGAGGGACAGAAAAGGAATTAAGGAAAAAAGTTGTTTTATAAGGTTCTTTGTGAGTTTACTGCAGGATCTGCGAGGCTTTAGACAAGGAAAGTGGAAATTTTGGAACAAATGTGTGGAATTTGAAGTTGTAACATATACTGAAATATAATAATTCTGAAATAAATGGCATTAGTTGATTAAAAACTTCCACTATTTGGGAAGAACCTGTTCTGATGTGAAAATGATGTAAATTACATTTGAAAAGGAGATTTTTCCCAGAGATGTATCGAACATTGAATCCTTTGTGATCAAGAAACTTTTTTCTATTACTGTATTTAAGTTTACAGACACAAAACTACAACTTCAGGGTAATGTATGGAAATTCTTTGGCATCGAGCCTGAATATTTTTACGACCTCATCTGTCACTTGAAATGCTGCTCGTGTCTTATGTTGCGAGCACCACACACAGTCAACACTATGCTTAAAGACATTGAGTGGCATGCAGTCCAACAAGCACATGTTCCATTTTTCAGGCCTCACCCTGCTTGTCAGAGTGAATGATAATCAAAGAAGATAATGACAGAAAGCAGACCGGCAGCATTGTCATGTCATTGAAAGACATTCATAAACAAACAATGACATGCTGATTATTTTCCTCTTGTATGTTTAAATGCTTGCATTTTTAGCAAGTAGTAAAGCAATTTTTGACATTTTTTCTCAATGACTTCAGACTCAAGAAATTACGTATTCAGTTTCTTTGTTTAAATTACAACAGATGGAAGTCAATACCCCCAACTTTGGTGGGAGGGAACCTTTGCGGTTTCAACACAACCTTGAACTTATTCAGTCAGAATTATTCTCTAAAAATGTACACGACATGCTGAAAATGTCTTGCTTGGAGCCACACTTGTAACCTGAGTCCGGTGGGGCCTTTTTTTTGACATTGAAATGCAGAAATCTGTTCACCTTGGGGGATTTACTAGAAATAAGATGCTTTGGACTGTTATTTATAATAGCTATAAAAATAAAAATGGTCATAAGAAACTGATGATCCAACAGAAAGTGTGTCCTGTGTGATGCTGGCAGTGATACATTCAACTATTCATGTGAACAAGAGGTTTATTCTCAGCCGCTCCTGTCTGACATGAAAGATGATAGATTACAGAACATGTTTGCCTAAAATCTGTTGAACTTTGCTCACTTTTAGAGACACCATCCCAAGATGTAAGCACCGGATGTTTCAAACAATCATATACGTGTTGGCCCATATAGACACAGTGTGATGTAATCTGCTTGATTTTCTCTTTCACCTGTTGCTTCTAAAAGAAAATTCATAAAGATTGGACACTGGGAAAACAGTTTACATTTCTTCAAATGATAAAAGGATCTTGTATGAATCCTAATCAACACAAAGTTCATTTTGCCTAGAAACCAGACAAAAATAACCTTCTCCGAAACGTCTTGCCTTCAGCATTTGCCCCCACTTACACAAAGGTGATAATGTCACTGGTATGTGTCAATTTTGTCACTTCTGTGAGTGAGTATTTTACAAGACACCCACACAAAGCAGTTTCTTGTGTTGCAATGCATATTTTACAAATATGTGTTTAGACCTCCAATCCTACAATCAAGGAAGGAGACAGGTAGCTGCAATGAATTCAAAATATGTCCTGTGTGCGGCATGATAAAACGGGAATCACAAGTTAAACCTGAAAAAAATTGGAAACGGAGGCCATCCGCCCACCACCACACCCAAGCTGATGGAGCGATTGCATGTTAGAGTAGGGGGGTAGTCCTTCAACCGCATTCTTTTCCTCCATCAGCCCTTCCCACTTTGCTGTATGTGGAAGCTATATAATCCAGGACACTATATGGTTCTTTCTACTGCAGATCACCTTGAGCAATCCTGCCTGCATCAGACCCAATCTTTACATCATGTCCTTCATCTCCAGAGCCTACGGTCAGAAGACCCTGAGTGTCCATGGTGGAGCAGGCGGTCATGGCACACGCATCTCATCAAACTACAAACCCGCTATTGGAGGCTTCAACCTTGCTGATGGCTTGGATCTTCACGTGGGGGCCAACGAGAAGGCCACCATGCAGAACCTGAATGACCGTCTGGCCAGCTACCTGGACAAGGTGCACACCCTCGAGAAGGAGAACGAGCGCATGGAGAGGCAGATCAGAGAATGGTACCAGTCACAGGTTGTTGTCACCCATGACTACGCCCACTACTTAGCCATCATCGATGATCTGAATGACAAGGTGAGAGAAAGGAGGCAGATACCTGTTTGGTAGTTTTATTCCTTCAGTTGCCTTAGTGAATGAGGGGGTTCCACACTGCATTAAAGATGAGCTCCACTGTACAATCTCTGAATTGTTGGTTTTCTTCCCTTCAGATTCTTATGGCCACCAAACTCAATGCCAAGAAAGTCCTAGATATTGACAACGGTAAACTGGCTGCTGATGATTTCAAACTCAAGTGAGTGCATTCCCAGCATAGCCCTGAACTGATGGCTTCTAAGTCTAACGACTAAGCGACTAAAACCTCTCTGTCTATTCCTCCTTTCAGGCATGACAATGAGCAGGGCATGAGGATGGCTGTGGAAGGAGACATTACTGGACTGAGGAGGGTGCTGGACGATTTGAACATCCAAAGAATGGATCTGGAGAGTCAGTACGAGTCCAAGAAGGACGAACTCATCATGCTAAGGAGGAATCACGAAGAGGTTAGATCAAGCTCACCCTTTTAAAGACATTCAAGCTTAATTGATGGTAGTTTAACGATAACATCTTTGGACACACCTCATTGTATGCATGCCAACACCCACTGTGCATGCACATGAACTGAAAGCATGTTAACAAAGCGATGACTAACCAAACATTGCTTATTCACATCCATCTTTTCTGCAGCAGCGAGCGAATCGCATCGGCTATTGACTGTACGACTAAGTTGTCACCATACATCAAAACTCTATTGTGCTTGAAAGGACTCAAATTGCTTTCCATGACCTTTGACTTTCCTTTTGATACCACTGAGGAAATTCTGTGCTTTGTAAATGTTTCCATGCATCTCTTCTGTTTGTACATTTACATGTATTCTCCTCTCCCTCTCTTAAGTTACTGCTCCACATAGTTTCCAGTAAAGAGCAAGAAGCAAACAGTACAAAATTTGACTGAAAAATTAAAAATTGATTTGTTATGTAAAGGTGTTTGATAGAAGGTTTGCTTTCTGGCCCTTCTAGGAATTGGCTCTGTTTAGGAGTCAGATGGGCGGCCAGGTAAATGTGGCTGTGGATGCTTCACCTTCTCCAGACTTGAGCCAGGTCATGTCAGAAATCAGACAACACTATGAGAACTTGATCAGCAAGAACCGCAAAGAACTTGAATCCTGGTACCAGAAGAAGGTGAGAAGTTACAATTGCTCAGAATGCAGCTGCATTCAAACAGTTCATTCACAAGTATTCATCTTGATGGTATGCTGGTTTTAAAATAAGTGTTGATTTTCTGGTCCGTCCAGGTTGCAGGCATCGAGCAGGAAGTGATTGTACAAACAGAGAATTTGAATACATTCAACTCACAGATCAAGGACCTGAAAAGCACTCTCCAAAGGCTTGAGATCGAACTACAGTCCAATCTGAGCATGGTATAACACCCTATACGAAATGTGTTGTAACAAAATGTATCAGTAACACGTTAGATGTTAAAGGAAATAGTTTTGGGAAATATGCTAAAGCACGCAGGACCACAAAGTGCTTGAGATACAGTACACTCACACCAATTGGTCCTGCAATACATTGGACAACTGACACATCCAAAATGAACTAGAACCAACGACACCCCTGAATTCAAAATTTTACCCTAACCTAATTGCATAGGTCAAAGATCAAAGCAAGTGCTCTGACCTATTTTCATTGCTTAAAGCACTAGCTTTGATCTATGGTCTTACTCACATTGGCCTTGTCCCTCGTCTTTCTATCTTATCCGGTTTCTGAGTGAACAAAAGATGAAATTTGACCTTGACCTAGTTTTCTCAAGGTAATCATCTCATTTTCTATCCCTTTGCCGCCCGAGTAATGTCCTTTTTGTTTCATCTTTTTATCTGCGAAGATATTTGATGGACATACAAACAGACAGACAAACTAACACACGAACACTGACAATTACAATACATCACCGCTCTGAAGCGGGATGTAAATAGTGAATGCTTTCTGACATGACAATTTCTTTCACCTACCACAATAGAAACTAGCTCTCGAGGGGACCCTAGCAGAGACCCAGGCACGTTACTCTGCACAGCTATCAAGCCTGCAGAACACGGTCACATCCCGGGAGGCTCAGCTGTCCGAGCTCCTTGATGACATTGCACAGAACAAGCGGGATTATGAGATGTTGCTGGATATTAAGACGAGGTTGGAGCTGGAGATTGCTGAATACAGGAGGCTGCTGGATGGGGAGGACGACAGGTAAGAGCCAGTGACTGGACAGATTATGGCGACATATTTTCATCTTTACTATCCATTAAATGCAAAAATGCCCCCCCCCCAAACAAACATGTTTAGATGAATATTTAAGGATAAATAAGTAAATATCCAAAACTAAAATTGTCTTCTTTCTCTCTCTCTCTCTCTCTCTCTCTCTCTCTCTCTCTCTCTCTCTCTCTCTCTCTCTCTCTCTCTCTCTCTCTCTCTCTCTCTCTCTCTCGCTCTCGCTCTCGCTCTCTCTCTCTCTCTCTCTCTCTCTCTCTCTCTCTCTCATCTTACCAGTTCGAGACAAGGTGAGCATTAAAAAAAAGAATGATTATTTATTATAAATTAAGCTGCGTTTGTAAACTTAATGACGTCTGACTGGCACTTCTTTTGTATTTTTTTCTTTTGTTTTCTTTTTTTATTAGTGGTCAAAAAGGTTATCACTGTGGTCCAGACAGTCGTCGATGGAAGGGTGGTTGAGAGCAGCAAAACTGTGGATGTGGATCAAATCGAGGAATAGATGGGAAGCATTAACATAAATGAATAAAAACCATGCAGTAAAATTAAAATTTCTTTGTGTTTTCATTTAATAACAAACTCAGTGTTTCACATTTTGGTCGTTACCACTGACTGATGAATAATAAATTATTTTGTGCAGTTCAAATCATACTTGATCACCAATAGCTCATCAATCAGTTTATTCACAGAATCTATTTGGAAATACTGAAAAAGGGGTTCTCGTGCTCAAATACCCACACGGAATTATTTCCTATTATTAATTTTTAATGTTATATGTTAATGTTATATGTTTAAAGTTATATCATAGCCTGTTGTTTGTGGCACAATACATGCTTCCATCTAACTTCCTATACATGACTACTAAAACATAACTGAATACCCTGCTGCGTCAGCCTTTTAGTAGGAGACCATTTGTGTTTGTACGTAGTATCAAATCCACACCTGTTTCAGGAAGTGAGTGTCGTTTACCTTGTAAGGGCATTGATTCATTGTGTGTGTGTGTGTGTGTGTGTTTGTGTGTGTGTGTGTGTGTGTGTGTGTGTGTGTGTGTAGGTGTGTGTGTGTGTGTGTGTGTGTGTGTGTGTGTGTGTGTGTGCGTGTGAGTGTGTGTGTGTGTGTGTGTGTGTTTGTGTGTGTGTGTGTGTGTGTGTGTGTGTGTGTGTGTGTGTTGTGTGTGTGTGTGTGTGTGTGAGTGTGTGTGTGTGTGTGTGCGTGTGAGTGTGTGTGTGTGTGTGTGTGTGTGTGTGTGTGTGTGTGTGTGTGTGTGTGTGTGTGTGTGTGTGTGTGTGTGTGTGTGCAAAACAATCAGGACAATGTTGTTTGCAAAATGGCAGAATTTTATTATTTTCATGTAAGTGAAGGACATTCTGGGCTCAATGCTGGACCTGTGGCTCTCATTTGTTTGCCCTTTTTGGTTTATTTCCTTCATGGGGCAGGTCATTAAATGGCGTTGGTAGTTGAGGACACCAGCTTGCCGTCCTGGTGTTCTTCTCTGACCACTATCACCTTGGAAAAGCCACTTCTTGGACTGTGGATGGAGAGCATTACAGTAATCAATATGAAGCTAGTTTTCACAGCTACTTAATATTTTATCAAGAAATGATTTTGTAAGCAAATTACGTGGCCTCTCCCTCCAGCAGCCTCCTGTACTCTGAGATCTCCAGCTCAAGCCGTGTCTTGATATCGAGCAGAAGGCAGTATTCTTGTTGTTGTTTTTCTATGTCACTACGCAGGCACATCAACTGTTCCTCTAATCCTGACACTTGGGCCTGGTAGCCTTGAAGCATCAAACAATACCTATTCTCTGTGTCGCACAAAGTGTCCTCAAGAGATGCTTTCTGGAGTGAGGGGAGGGACAGAAAATACAACAAATGTACATTTTGAACCGAAACATTTGCTCATGGAATTGTATCTGAGCAAAAGGTTAAGAAAAGCAAAGACTTTTTCCCAGATCATTATCATTTACCATGCTAAGCTGGGACTGGAGTTCGATCTCTAGGCTCTGACATCTGCGTCGGATCTCCGAGATTTCAGACTTTGATGATTGGAGACTTTGTGTGCTGACTGCCACCTGCTTGTTCAGCTCCTCTGTCTGCAGTAGATATGGGAGGACATCAGTACCATGTATAAGTGCAAAACAGCAGACTATGACAATTTTTTAGCAAGTAGATGTCATTATTCTCTTTTTGTGGGAGCCTTGCCTGTGTTTGGAACCACAACTCAAGATCCTGTTTGTTCTTTCTAGCGACACCCTCATACTGCTCACGAATCTCTGACATAACAGTGCTCAGGTCTGCTTGTGGTTTTGAGTCAACCTCCACATTGACCTGCCCACCCATCTGACTCTTCAAGGCAGCAAGTTCCTTTTGAATAAGAGAAATTTGTTAAGTGATTGAGACAATAAATGAGATGAAATGTAAATTCACTCATTTGATTGTTTGCAAAGGACCTCTTCGTGGTTCTTCCTGAGGTAGATCAGTTCCTCCCTCAGGCTTTCTATCTGCATTTCCAGGTCCGATCTGGCAAGTGTTAGCTCATCCAACAGTTTCTTTAGACCAGCAATATCTGCCTCCACTGACTGACGCATGCATAGCTCATTCTCATACCTGCATGGTAAGAGGTCAATTATTTGTACATCTTTCATATATTTGGGTGTCTCCCATTGACCAATTATTAGACTTTATCTGTCCCCCTGTTAAACTTACTTGGTTTTGAAGTCATCTGCTGCCAGCTTTGCATTGTCGATGGCCAGATAGATGCCTCCGTTGACACGGGTGGCATCCGCAATCTGTGAGATGGTTCATTGTGTCATTTTACAGAACTACAGGAATCATATATTCAAAATGTCTCAAAATACAAACATGGTTTGAAAAAAGAAGTGTGAGGACTGTGTGTGCGTGGCAGCTCAGGCTGAGCTAAGGCTCCCCTCTATGACAAGTTAGTTTTAATAACACATTCACACATACCTTTCTCTGCAGGTCAGCAATGGTGGCCTGGTAAGCAGAGTAGTCACGGGCAGTGGGAGAGGTCTTACTTTCCAAGAAAAGACGAATCTTGGTTTCCAGCTCAGCATTGGCCTTCTCAAGGCGGCGCACCTTCTCCAGGTAGCTGGCCAGACGGTCATTCAGGTTCTGCATGGTGGCCTTCTCACTGGCCCCGAATTCCAGGCCCTCCATTCCAAAACCACCACCAACACTAGCACCACTTGCATAACTGTAGCTTGCAGTGGAAGCGAGCCTTGGTTTATAGTAACCACCGACGCTTTGAGCATATCGTCTTTGCCCAATGCTTCCACCAATGCTTCCAATACTTCTGGGTTCTTGCATACCATATACAGTTGACATGGCGCTGGTTCTATGAACTGACATGTTGGCTTGCTCTGGAAATCCACCTACCTTGATGAATCAGATGGGGTGAGATGACCTGCTGCTGTCTGTCTTTTTATCCTGTGCGAGGCTGCTGCTGCATTTGTTGTGGGTGGAGGCGGGCAGAAATGAAGGGAGGAGCATCACTAGAAATAGTTGGTCCTTCCTACGCTTCGCAAAGACACGTCAAGTTCGTTTTGTAAACTGATCTGAAGGAGAATGTTGGATTGACTTTTATTCTATTTTGATGTAATTTACTGAACACATTCAACATTCACTGTAACTCATAAACCTTGTTCCTTTGTTAATCTACATTAAGACGTGGCATGATGCAAACCTTTAACTTTTATTTATTGAAACAATATTGTAATATGTAACTGTGCCACACCCAGCGCGGTTGACTTCGGATTAGTTATCCAATGAAATCCATCAAGGCTTCCGTGCTGTCAGCATTACATGAGGTGTCTCTATTGAATCTTTGCCAGGTTCTTGAGCAAGACTGTCATACCTAGCCAAACCTGTTGCATCACCAAGGCAACAAGCACTGTGGGCCATGACCTGGATGAGTGATTTTTCTTTACTTGACTCTTCTGCAGTCAATATCTTCTTGCATTCATCTTTGTGGGGTTTTTTCTCACATTGCAATCTTCTATGATTTATTTTTTATTCTATTTTATTATTTATTTATTTATTTTGTGGGTGGGACTGTTGATATTCTATTTACCTCAAATCTAAAACAATGCATTTACATTCATTCATTCATTCATTTTCCTGATCGCTTAATCCACTTGCGCGGGTCACGGGGAACTGGAATCTATCCCAGTTGTCTTACGGCGTGAAGGGGGGCAAACTCCGGGCACGACGCCAGTGCACCGCAGAGCTACACATAGACATACAAACATGCACACAAACACTCACTCCTATGTGCAATTTGGAATGGCCAATTAACCTGAAGTGCATGTTTTTGGAGGTGGGAAGAAGCCAGAGAACCCGGAGAGAACCAAGACCTGTCTTGTTGTGCGGCGACAGCACTACCCACTACGCCACCATGCTGCCCTGCATTTACATTTTCTCGGAAATTGAGTTTTTGTAGGCACTGCCTCTGTCAAGCAAGACCTGGCCTGGGCAGAGCACTTTTCCTTGGCAGAATACGGCACTTTAGCAACCGCATCATGCCCAAACAAGAACAATTGCTTGCTTGTTTCATGAGTTTCCATTTTACCATGGCAGTTCTTTCTTAAGTAAGTCACTCACAATGGATTAAAAAGTGCCTCACATGAAACAATGACTCAATAGAATAAATTTCATGCATGTGTTTTCACATGTCTGCAATTATAACATGATGTATTGCTTGTCACAACAGTTAACAAAGACTTGTTCCATCCTGAACAAACATTCCATACGCAGCTTTACGTAACATAAACCAGGTGTATCTTTTTAGTGTCACTTTTTAATTGGAGTTTGCAAACACATGTTTTGCATGTGTACGACATAGCAGTAATAAACAAGTTGTGATATTTTGTACCAGAAATAATATTTTTATACCAGACTTTGAGATACCCTCACTTTTTTTTTAGATTAATTCACACTTGCCTGCAAAAAGGCAAAACATAAAAATTTATACCTGGTGAAATAAAATTAAGTCAACACCATGTTCTCTTGACAATTGTAAATTTTCAAACATTGACGCTGCACAGCTTTTTACAACACCATAAATATTTCAGCTGTTACAGTTACAGTATATTTCTTTAATTAAATATTCGTTTAATTATTGTAGTCTTGTAAAATTAAAACACAAATCCTGGTCACATTTTGGTTAGCACATTACTGGGTGTTTACAGTATGTTGTATTTTAATGTACAATATACACCATGCAATTAGGGATAATTAACACATGGCATCATGCCCATAAATAATGAATGAACATTCTTCACATAGCACCTGCTCATTAAACATGATAATTATTTCATGCACAGATGAAACATTTAGACAAAGCTTTTGTGTAAAACTGGTGACATAAAACACAGTGAAGGTCCTTACTTGTGTAGCTCTGGTCATTGTATAGCAAGAAGAGGTTAGCAGGTTTGAGGACGTACGGTCTCTAGAATCTCAGTTCCCATCACTTTCCCATCATTTCCTTCTGTTTACACCTTTTCTTAAAATAAAATCAAGTAACCAATAGATTCCAGGCATCCATTTTTTAATCAAATACTTTTTTTCTAGATTGCATTGCAGTTTACAACTTAATATTTACTGCATACTGTCTGTTTTAGAATACGAACTAAAAAATGTTTTATTGAAATAAATTTTTTAACAAGTATTTTCATCACCTGTGTAAACCAAGTGATGGTTGGAACATTAAAGTAAAACAGAGCAACAAAGCAAACATTGTTGGGACAGAATGTAAGGGTGTGGCATGGCATGACAGGTTCAGACTGATTAAAACAAAACATGCCGGTCGAGTTACTTTCTGCCATGTTTACAGTAACGTTTGTATAACACTAAATAAGACTAACCTCTACTCTGCAGAGGAGAGATGGTAGAATAACTTGTTTTTGATGAAGTAAAACACAATAATTATGCCAGAATTTAGATGAAAATTGATTCTGATTGTCTGAGGGGTTATTGGCTATGCACATCATAGTAGTTTCAATGTAAATGTTCAATGTAAATGCATGGCCAGCAGAGAAAAATACATACTTTTTGTTGCCTGTACTCCATATCATAGAAGGCTTCTGGGAATGTCCTTCTGGGAATGTGTTCCTCCAGCACAACCCAGAGATTCTGACCTCTGGCTTGTAAAAGCATAAAAATTTTCACACTAAAATGCGCAAAATTATACATTTTCTGACATGTTCATAAAAAAGGGAGGAATTCTTTCCAAATGTACTGATTCTGGAATAATTTCCAGAATATGTCACAACAAAGCACAGATGAGACCGGGACAGTTCCTCAACGTATGACGTAATGACAATCACCTGAAGCTCAACATCAGTAAAATTAAATATGTCATTGATCCATTCATCTTCTAATCACCGCTTTATCTGCCTTAGCGGGTCACGAGGAGCTGGAGCCTATCCCAGCTGACTGAGGGCATCAGGTCATTGAGACACAAAAAATATCACAAGAGTTGGTTTTCCTCTTAAATACCTGTATTCATATGCATGGTAGAATATGCAGAAGCTGTGAAGTCTAACTGTTGATCTTTCAACATAGATGATTTATAACAATAGCTCAGTTTAAAGGTGGATATCTAAGACTGGATACCATAAAGAACAACATTTAAAATATTGTCTCAATCTTCTTTTCAGTGTCAGACTTATGACCTTGAAAATGACCAGAAAAATAAGTACAGAATAATATGTCACATTGAAGATGATCTTTGACCTTCTGGATGTAATATGTTATGACTTCATGATTTTATCCTGTCAGATATTTTCGTGAAATCAAATTTAATATGAACATGACATTATTGAATGAACTCTTGCCCTTTGAAAAACAAATTTTGGCCCTGTGATAAACTGGTAACTTGTGTACCCCTCGATTCCAGCTAGTATCGGCTGTTGATTTGGTTAAGCAGCTGAAGACGAGGCAAGTTCTGATCATCTTGTTCTCATTTTTATAACTACATTTTTGAGTCCAAGTGGACAACTGTGCCAAATATGTAAAAATTCCCTGGACAGATGGACATACTGATGACCTGAAAACATAAACTCTAGGAGTAAATTATTTCTGACAATTATGTGATTAAGGTTTACAGTGTAGTATCTCGTTGTAAATATTTCTGGTAGGACGCCCAGATTCTAGTGAGCTTCTGGTGCTATCGGCCTGAAATCCTGGCAAGATGTTTTTGCATGGAGGTTGCAAGCTTTCCAACCCCCCCCCCCCCCGATACATGTTAGGTAAATTCTCCTGTTTGTTGACCAACAAACAGGAGTCATGGTCAGCTATTGTATAGCTGACCATGTGTACAGCTATACAATTGGATTTAGACCAGGACACCTGGAAATTGCTGCCTATAGTCTACCCAGATGCTAAATGATGCAAATGTATTTGACTTGGATTTACAGTACTTAAAGAACTGTGTGTGATTGTATATGTTGATTTTACATTTGACTAAACGAACTATGAAAGGGTGGCACGGTGATGCTGTGGGTAGCGGTGTTGCCTAACACCAAGAAGGTTTCAGGTTCAAGTCCATTCTGTTTGGAGTCTGCATGTTCTCCCTGTGTCTGTGTAGGTTCTCTTCAGGTCCTCTGGCTTCCTCCCACCTCCCAATACATGCAACTTAGGTGATTCGATCCATGTAGGTGTCCATGTGTGCACGTGAGTGGTTGTTCGTCTTTCATGTGGCTCCATGACGCACTGGTGACGAGTCCAGAGTGTACCCCGCCTCTTGCCACTAGTCAGCTGGGATAGGCTCCTGTGACACCCTTGACCCACAAAGTAGAAGAAGTGTGTGTAGATGACACGGGCAAGAAAATGGATGGATGGAAGAAACTATGGATGGTCTTTTGGAGTGCGGGGATCACTCCTAAAGACCTTTTATGACACAGTTGTAGCCTCAGCTATTTTTCATGGGGTGGTCTGCTGGGGCAGCAGCATCACTGCGGCCGACAGGAAGAGACTGGACAGGCTGATTAGGAGGGCAGGCTCTGTCCTAGGATGCCTGGACTCAGTGGGGGTGGTTGTGGAGAGGAGGATGACAAACAAGCTGTCATCAATGATGAAGAACCACTCCCACCCTCTGCAGGGCACACTGAGATCACTGGAGAGCTCCTTCAGCGATAGGTTGCTTCACCCGAGATGCGTGAGGGAACGCTATCGCAGGTCCTTCCTGCCCACAGCTGTCAAACTGTACAACCAGCAGTCCTCCCAGCAGACCACTCAAAGAACTCAAAAAACTCAGGGAACTCTAAGGACTCACCAAACTCAAAGAACACAACGTTCTAATTCTGGATGAACAACGTAAACATCAGCCTGTAGTGTATATTCTTTTTTGGTGTGTGAATATAATGTACATTCAGATAATATGATATATGTTAATATGTTTCCAATATGTGAATATGTAAATTTCATATGTTGCAGATGTTAATATGTATGTATATTATTTAACTATTTATGTTTGACCCCCCCCCCCCTGCTGCCACGATCGCACAAATTTCCCCACTGTGGGACAATAAAAGTCTATTATTATTATTATTATTATTATTAACTATGAAAGTTCTCAAATGTCTCCTCAAACAGCCGGCAACAAAACAACCAAAGGTCCAGGTTAGCAATGTTGCCCCTCGGGCTTTGAATACTGACTGAGTTTGCATGTTCTCCCTGCATCTAATGGTTTGTCTTCAGGTACAGCAGTCAATCAGTTCAAAAATATTAGTGACAAAGTTGCACGTAGGTTTGTGAGTAGTTTGACTGTCAATGTGTAGAACAATTTATTACTCCTCAGGGTGTAAAAAATTTAGCTCATAGCAAGAAACATCTGCTTACCACCAAATCTTAGCAAGAAGCTATATTTCGTATATCAGCATCAGCACAGACCAACATTAACACAGTGAAATCTTCGTCAGCTTTTATATGCTAATCTTCAGTATGTAATGCTTAGCCTTCATTATCAATAATGTTATAATTTAGTATACTTTAGTCTACTTTAGTAATCCATGAAGGGAAAGTAAGAGCACACTCTAGTTTGAACAAACACCTGCATATATTGTATATGTTAGTATGTACAGGCCCCTGTAACACACACAAGGGGGCCTGTAGTCATGCAGGGGGATGTAGAGTGGCAGGCAGCTCCTACATGGTGCGCCCCAAATGAGCAACTTTGTAAAGGGGGACGGCCCCTTGCTCAAGGGCGCAAGGGGAGCTCATACCTCCCACTGTCAGCTCATACTCCAGGCGGCAGTGCAACAGCGGGAATCGAACCGCCGATCTTTGGAAGATTGGATGACCCGCTCTACCGCTCCGCCGCTTTACCACTGAGCCACTGCCGCCCCAAATGTAATACTGCAATAATGTTAGTAATAATGTACTAAACATTAAACATCTGTGTACTCCATACTAGCAATATAACAGGATTTTTATCAAGATGTATGGATTGTTGCAACTTTTGCTACAAGAAAGGCAAAGTATTGAATGCACAAAGTATTGAATATTTGAGTTCTACCTCTGTCTGACATTCCTTTGTTGGTGTTGACACATCAA
Organism: Antennarius striatus; assembly: GCF_040054535.1. NCBI lineage: Eukaryota > Metazoa > Chordata > Actinopteri > Lophiiformes > Antennariidae > Antennarius > Antennarius striatus. The sequence continues at coordinate 15,814,325 of NC_090783.1, read as the reverse complement.
ATGGATGGTTTCTATTTGAAAATATAATGAAGATAATTCTACTATGTTTTGAATCAAATGGATGTAATATATAGCTTTCTGCTCTTCCAGACAGGTTGATTGATGAGTGCTGAGCGATGGTGGTTGACGTGAAAGCACAGGGTGTGACTGCGGTGAGAAATTCCTGTGAAGTGGTGCGTTCTCCACCCAGTAAATTCATTTCCAGCTCTTCAGATTATAAAATATATTCAAACTTGACTTGAAACAACTTCAGATAGGTTCTTAATGATCTGTTTGACATCCTGCTTCACAGATCACCTGAAACGTTTAGGAGTTGTACTTCAACTTAGAAGAATTTGGCCCAACAATTTAAAGTAATATCACTTACTGCCATACACCTTTGTTTGGTCTTTGTCATGTTTACTGTGTCACTCATTCTATTCAGTACTTATTCCAGTGGAAATGTGTCTGTAGAATATAAAATGCACATTGGAGTCTCAGTATGAAATGTCTCAATGGCAATTAGATCACTTGTGAAACCTGGAACAAAATATGCTGTGACATGACAAAACAGCTCACCCAGGTGTGTTACTGTTTTTATAGGCTTGAATGAAACAATGTCTCATGGGAATTTATTTGTTGGAGAGCAAAAAGGCAAGGCCAAACATGGCTCACAGCAACTGAAAGTGTTTCTTGGAACCAATCCTGTCTTTGTGTTTATTCTGTTTCAGGCCAGGACTGGTTTCTGGTATGTCCTGCAGGTGTGCCACACCCTATGTTTCAGCCAACAAAAGAAATTTACCACAGATATCTCAACGCGGAAATGGACACGAGAATCATCCTGTAACCTGAGCGTTAGCTGTACGGGTTCATTGTCTTCAAACTGCCACTATAGAGTGAGATGACTGCAACACCCACATGAGGTGACCCAAATGTGAGGACAACAGCAAAAAGAGTGTGTGAAGTTTATTTGCTCACTGTGCTTGACAAGATTTTACTACTTTTACTTTTACAATTAGTCATGAAGTTTCTGTTTGCTCTTTGCTCTGCAAACACCATATGGACAACATGTAATGCTGCAAATAGGTTCATTTATACCGTCGCAAAATTTGTAATAGATGTCTGATAAATATTTAACTAATGTCCTGTAACTAACTCCTCATACTTTATTAGGTTGCACAATCGAAGAATTGTAATTGAAAACCTGCTATTTTATGTTACATCAAATGTTTTCTGTCACCAGTTCTAAACTTATTTAAAATGTTTCAGGATTTTTAAGAACAGCACAGAGGTGGTAGATTTCATACACTGCTGGGGCACTATTAGCTGTGTGTGTGTTGTCTCGTCTGCACTTAATGAATGAATGAAATAAAGTGAAATGAAATGAATGAAATAAATGAAACTCATTGTCCCCTGTAGGGGAAATTATCTCTCCACTCTACACACACTGGTTGTTAGTGACATGCATATACATATATACACATATATATATATATACACATATATATATATATACACATATATATATATATATATATATATATATATATATATATATATATATATATATATATATATATATACACACACACACACACACACACATATATATATATATATACACACACACACATACACACACACACACACATATATATATATGTATATATATACATACACACACACACACACACACACACACACACATATATATATATATATATGTATGTATATATATACACACACACACTCACACAGAAGGGACCTCTATGCATGTAGGTGATGGGGAGATACGACGGCGAGCAGCAGCTTCGAGGTGCGCTCAATGAGCAGCTTAGTGGACTGAGTTACCCAATATTTACAAAATAAAGGTAATTACACTATGTTCTATTACATACACATTAATCTCGCTTTGAGAGACAGGGATGATTTTTCTGAGCTGATCTTTTTTGTGAGTCATGGTAATGGAATGATGTGTAAGTGCAGGGTGTGACTGCAGGCAATATTGAAGGTGGGGCATGAGGTTTGCATGATTAAAAAAACAAAGGAAACCCTGAACTAAACCTTTGGCACATTTTCCATCATCATCTCTTCAGAAGATTGTTATGCATTCAAATCTGTCTGCAGACCTCTATGCCCTGTGTCTGGTGGATGACAACCTGCTATCCACAGAGGGAAGATGTTGGGGCAGAAACATGTATTGATAGTGTATTCTGTGCAGGATGCAATTTGTCAAAAGAAAAACATTAATCATGAGAAAATCATCAATCAATAGGCCTAATTATATACAGTATATGCATGTGAGTGACTAGAGTGTGCTTCTAATTTCCCGTCGGGGATCACAAGAGTACATAAAATAAAAATGAAATAAAATTAATAATAGTAGGCCTTATGAGCACAAGCTTAAAAAGGTAAGAAACATCTTCACCTTCATCCTAAAATGTGGAGGATGAAGATGATGAGGATGACCCTATTATTGCGTGATCGGATAAGTGCCTATCACGCAAACATGGAAAGAGAATTAATCCAAATGCAAATGGTCTGTAAAACATATCATCCTACAGATTCAGATTTCATATCATGACAATAACAGCAAATATCAGACTAAGTGAAAAGTTTGCTCTCATGTCAGACTTCATGTGACTTCATATGCACCCCCAACAAATCGCACCCCGATTCTATACATACACTATACACCAGTGGTCTCCATACAAAACCCCTGTGGGTCTGGATGCGGCCCACCTCCACATTTTGCACGCCCACTTAACAGTACTGTACAAGAAAAATGCCCTCCCCCAACAAAACGGTTCCAGAGTTGACTGATCCAGAATGGAAATGGCACCTTGAATTTTGAACAGCCTGAACTTGCAGCTACGTAACCACGGGGAACTCATTTGCGACATGTATTCCCACATAAAAGCATTTGTGGTGAAACTAGTGCTGGTTTTGAAACAAGTGAAGAAGCTCAACTTCATCTATCTCCCTGCCAGGGGTGGACAGTAACGGAGTAAATTTACTTAAGTACTGTACTTAAGTACAGATTCTGAGGATTTTTACTTTACTCAAATACTAGAATTCTTTCATACTTATTACTCTTACTCAAATTCATTTCTGAGACAAAGATTTTTATTATCACAGTACACGTTCTCAACTGGGAATTATGTAAAAGCGGAAATACATCATCTCCTACCCAATCAGCAGAGACAGACAGACTGGGGGGCAGGGAGAGACACACAGATTGGGGGGGGAGACAGACAGTCTGGGGGAGACAAATATTGTGGTACTGGAATATGTCCTTGCTGTAAACATTGAGTTGTTGAAAGCAGAGATTTAGTTTGTTGTAAAGCAGTGGTTCTCAACCAGTAGTCCACCAGTGTGTCCTTTAGGGGTTCCAGGTGGTCCCCAGTTAAACGAGTTGGTTGGGCCTGTATGGCTCCATTTGGTCTTGTGTATGTATGGAAGGGGGGGAATTGTTTAATAAAATGTGAAAATGACATAATTGTCCTCTTTGATGATTCCATTAATTTTATTTCCATTTTTATACATGTTGGGGAAGGCTTGGTACAGTATAACATAATGGTTCTACAGGCAAGCACATCAGTGCAGGTGGTTTCAAAGAGTTTTCTCTGAAACAAGATACAAGGTACTATATATAAAATTGTAAACTGACAGTAATTCAGTCAGGTCCATTCTCATCAAAGATAAAAAAAATAGGAATTTACTCTTACTCTTACTTTAAGTACATTTAAAAGCCTTTACTCTTAAATACTTAAGTACATTTAAAAGCAAGTACGTACTTTTTTACTCTTACTCAAGTAATGTATTGACTGGGCTACTCTTACTTGTAGCGGAGTAAATTTTGACCAGAAGTATTTGTAGTCTAACTCAAGTACTGCTGAAGGCAGAGTTCCGTGTGTGATTCCGTGAACTACATGCTAATGCAAAAAAAGCCCTTCTTTTCCAGAACCCCTTTGTTACATCGATGAAACCGAGCCTTCTTATCAGTTTTAGTTGGCCGAGTTACAGAATTGTGATGTTCTGAAAGACGCGTTCAAGTCGGACAGTGTCAATTCAGTGCTGCGCTCCCACACGACACACACCTTCACATAAAAAAAGATACAATGAAGATGTCCGCACTTTTTGGCAGCACGTACCTTTTTACCTTTTTACACATGAAACTCCTGAAAACTCTGCTGACATCAAGACTGACAGATGAACGTCTGCAACAGCATTTCCAACTGGCTGTGAACCCGACAATCAACTTCTCACCAGCCAGATGCAAGCCTACAGTCCTAACTGATGAACACACATACTGTAGGTAGGCTCTCGTTTCTGACTTGAATGAGTCATTTTGAGTATAGACAAATATAATGATAACTAGCGGGAACCTATGGAAAGTCCACGATAAAACAATAATACCAGGCTTCATACCAAACATATGAAAACAAATGTATTGGTATTATAAACCAAGCGCACCCATCATAGAGTTCTCCCACCAGCAGGCAGCGCATCCCAGTCTGATCCAGGACTGGCGTCAGCGTCGTGGTGAGGAACGTGAATGAATCAGTCAGTCAGTCAGTTAGTCATCTACAGATTACCACCGCTGTATCCGCCGCAGCGGGTTACGGGGAGCCGGAGCCTATCTCGGCGGCATAGGGCGTGAGGCGGGGGACACTCCGGGCACGACGCCAGTGCACCATGGGTGAATGAATCAATGAATAAATAAATATATAACCTTTATGACTCATAAAGAAAGAAACAGACGAACAAATATCCAACTTTCAAACATGTTTGAAGTGGAGCTGTTATACGTCAGAAAATAGCCGGTTTTAACTTCGTCCGTTCTGTGTGTACGTGCAGACACGAGTCACACACACTGACATCACAGCGGTTTTCGTCGCAGGGAGATGAGCCCCGGATAGAAAAGTTTCTGTTACAGAGTCAACACGACAACGCATACCCGGCGTTTTTCAAAAAACTTCACTTTGGCCAACGTTTTCTTCCCAGATATCTGCGTTGTCGTGTGGATGAAAGGCGTAACCACAACAAGCCTCGCAGCCCGATTCCTTACACTATATTATTCATGTGATTCCTTCTGGCAGATGAGCCGCTATTGGTTAGGCGGTAGTGGGTGGAGTTAAAAAGTGACACCATAAGGTTTACATGTGAGCTTATTCAAATATCAATCAGTTAACTTTTATTTATATAGCGCTTAATCATATCTGAAGACATTTCAAAGCGCTTTACAGATAGAAAGCCAACAATATCCTCCAGAGCAAGCATAGGCGATGGTAGCGGGGAAAAACTCCCTCATTGAGGAAGAAACTCCGGGCAGGACCCAGGCTCTGGAGGGCGGTCATCCGCCTTGACCTGTTGGTTGGGAAATAGAAATACACTGGGGACAGAGATAGGTCAAGTAAAAGAGACGGAGAGAGAGAGAGAGAGAGTGGCAGATAGGCCAGTTTCATGTCCATAGTGCGCTGTCGCTGAATTGGGGGCGGGATTTCCAGGCTTTTGGGTATCCTGTCTTCCATCCGCATTCTCCACCTGTGGAACATATATGGAGACATATGGAACAAATATATAGGTGGGGAGATAAAATCTAGTGGGATGAAATCTGTCTCCGCAACCATACTGGTATAGATGAATGTATTGTGCGGTGTAGGTGCTGCATCACTTAGTTGGTTTCTCAACTTGCTTGCTTTTGTGTTTATTCACAGGGAAGTTGATGGGAGACAGAGCTGCAAACAGCAGCACACACACCCACACATGAGTCATTTAAGAAAGAGAGTCTGCTCTGTGAACAAAGCTGAACTTTTATCTGTTAAATTTGTGCACAGCACAACAGACAGTTCATGTTCCATGCCCTTTTTTCTGTCAAGATCCCAGAGAGGGTTATTTGGTTATTATCTATTTCATAAATACTTTTTATTTCATTAGTAGTGTTATCTTTATTTCATTACTTTTTTCTGTTAAGATCCCAAAAAGGGTTATAAATATTTGATTATGTGTCGCTTTCTGGAAGACAGTAAATGTTTGCATTTAGGCACCTCTGCGATCGTCACAGTTTTTCTATTACAAATTGACCCCGGCCCCCCATCAGAGAAGGGAAAAGTTATATGGCCATTACGGGAAAAAGTTTGGAGACTCCTGCTGTACACAACGAGAAGTTTCAAAGAACACATCGACCCCAAGGGGTCAAAAGTGAAATTACACTTGCAGTCAAAATTAGATTTGGCTTTATTGTTGTCTATTTTCCCATTTTTCACCATAGCAACAATAGAAAACATACCAAATAGGTTTTGGTCTAGTATATATGAATCTCCTTCTACAATTTAAAACTGGATCTTATCCAAATAATTTCAAAATTACGGTCTAATTTTTATGCCCAAAGATCTCTATCTTTAGTTTGATGATTACAAAATTTTCCAACAACGAAAAAGACATCATAATTACATTTTTCTTGCTTGATTTCTTGCTTTTAGTTGTATTCTAGATCAATACTTCTCGGTTAAGAGAAGATCAACATCTTTTCTGTGCAGAGAAATGAAATCCTAATACAAAGTTGGTTTAGTGAATGAGCTGCATAACTATGACCTTTTTGAGGTTGTTGAACACCTGCTTAGCTTTCAGCTCCAGTAAACATCTTAGCTGCACCTCCTCATCTCGTCATGTTCCAGATCCCTTGGAGACAACGCAGCGGCCATTACAGCCATGTAGCCTAAATCAATATGCAACACACACGCAAAGAGCAGATCATAAATCTATACAGTATGTAAACAGCGTTAGTGTCAGCTACAGCTGTAGTGTTTGTAGTGTAAAAGGTAGAATATTTGTCATCTGTCC